>NW_011501648.1:14404-25509 GCF_000495115.2 Populus euphratica
ATCACCATCGTTGATATTAGGTTGAGTTATCTTATATATCTTGAAGAAATCACCAATACATCACCATTAAAATTGATTTGAACCAAGACTTTTTTTTTTGTCATTTAAAATCTATTTACACATTTTCATCTTTGAAAACAAATCCATCAATTATTTTCAACTAAGTTATTGTTAATTTAATTTCTCTTGAGTTTTTTTTTGTTACCTAGCTTAATTTCTAGATATAGCTTTCTGTGGATATGATCTTGATCTTACCGAGTTAATTGCTACATTGTACACTCGTGCACTTGCGAGTTAAAACAAGCCAATCATAAAAAGCGGTCAAACAATTTTGACACTATTGTCAGGGAGCTAGCAAGCAAAGGTAACAAATTTAGATTTGATTATTCAAAAACAAAAAAAAATCATATAAAAAAAATCAATTTGGTGGTTTCACCACCTAAAAAAATAAAAAAATAAATCAAATGGCTGGTTTTACCGCCTAAAAAAAACTGACCTCAACTTTTTAGATATTGGACTATGGACTGGACTACTAATTGTTGGATTTTGGTTGGTTCAACTATGTTTTGTTTTGATGTCTATTCTAATTAGTTTATAATATTTATTATTTATATTATGTGGCTGGTTTTACCGCCGCTTGTTTATTTTATTTTATCTTGTTCTATTCTTGTGATTATTTTTTTTATATTTATTGTTTGAAGTACTTGGATGGTATTACCGCCTCTTTATTCATGCGTGTTATAATTATCTTTTAATGTTTATTATTGTTAATACTGCTTATTAGTTGGGATGTGAATTTTCTAATTTGTTGTATTTTTATTTTTGAGCTATTAGTTTACCTTTTACATTTCATTTACTTTTATTTGCAACATTCATTTTCATTTTTTTTTCTTTCTTTTCATATTCATATAATTGCTATATTATTTTTTTCATCATGGCTAATGTTGAAGATGTAGAGGGTGAAGGGAGTGTTCAAGGCAATGGACCTTTACAATTCAATGATCAACCTAATTTTCGAACTCTTAAAGAGTATCTTCACCTAGCTAGACAAAGTACACCTTCGTGTATTATCTTGCCTCTTAACCAACAAGCTTTCAATTTGAAACTGGGTGACATGACTAAAAGATTGATGTCTTCTCCAAAGTGTTGGAGTGTCGAAGTAATAAATAACCCGGCAAGACAGAGGTTGAACCACATGGAGGTTAATTGTATAAATTATAGATGACAATAATACAACAACAATAACAATAATAATAATAATAATAATAATAGCATTAGTAGTAATACCAATAATAATAATAATAATAATAATAAAGAAAAAAAAAGGAGAAGAGAAGAAGAAGATGAAAACTTTGAAATGGAATATTAATGTAAGGATTAAACAATGATAATAACAAATGTCAAGGTTAGAGAATCCACTAATGGTATGTTAAACAAGTATAGTATAAACTCTTATTATTCAATTGGAAACACCACACAAAAGAGGTTCCAATCAGATTATAAATTGTTTACATGATTACATTAGTTATCTTATTTGATTAATGCTAATACTTGTAAATCTCGTCAGGCATTCATAATTATAACTTATGTTAACAACAAATCAAGTTCCTTTCATAGCTCACGTGTCGGTAATACCACATAGTATGGGCTATGAAAGTGCCAAGCATTTGATGTACCAAGTGTTATACATCATAAATCTAGATTAGTCATTTAACAAGCAAAGTATTAAAGAGTGAACAAGATAATAAATATAAAACATGTTAGTATCAAACATTAAAGTCAATATTAAGTTTACACTATACTTATTCTTATACCATTAGTATAACCTTTTCACCTCGACATAATAAACTTAGCTAAACATAATGAAAGAAAGAAAAATAAATAAATAAAATAAGAATATAAATAAGATAAAAATTTACTAAGTAAAGAAAAAGAAATGAAAGGTATAAACTTGATATTAATGAAAACAAAACCTAAATATTACAAAAATACAAAGAGAGAAAGCAAAAGCATAATCTTGATTTGGAGACCAAGATGCCTAAATGCATGGCAAATGCCTCCTTTTATAGGCCAAAATTGGAAACTATTGATTTGATGACTAATTGATGAGTGGGTGATCAACTCTTGACTTGGTGACAATCTTTATCTTCTCTTTGTCTACCCAAAACATCATTGATAACATCAAAATTAAAACCACTTGAAAACATGAAAGTTGTAGGAAATTGTCTCAACTTTCTAGGGTAAAACATTAAGGTTATTTGGACTTCTACAACTCCAGATATGGGTCAAACACTAAATAGTACTTGGGTTGGAGGACAGATTTGGACTTCTTTGTTGTTGCTATAATTTGGACTTGAAAATGGCCTTTTTAAATCTTGGGCTCTATATGAAAGTTGTAGGCCTATGTCTTACCTTATCATCCATATAAAGTAGACCTAAATCTGAGATCTACAGCTTTAGATATGACCCAATTACCGAATAGTGTTTTGGTTTGGACTGCACCGGCATCTCTTTTCCAAGTTTGGCCATCTCTTTGTCCTTTCAATTTCAGTTCTTAAATTCATCAATCAATCCTTTCATTTATATGATAGGCCTACATTTAAAATGAATATTTACCATAAATTAAAGGTATCCTATATTATTAGATATGTTATTATAAAACATGTTTTAGTTAAGGAGTTATTGATACTTCAAGTGCAAAATGATAATATAAAACCTTGATAAGAATGCATTTTTAAGTACTAATCACACCCCCAACCAGATTATTACTAGTCCCTAGTAATCAAAGTGTTAAAATAGAAAAATAATTTACAAATTCCACAAAGCAAGGTATTCATCATTCAACTTCCATTAATCTATCCAGATAAATAAACTCTTATTAAATTTATATATCCACTCAATACCTCTTAAACAAGATATTAATAAACCTTTCTTTTGTGTTCAATATATCAACACATAATTATGGGTCTTTACTTGGAAGAAAACAAAATTCTTGTTCTAATGTTTAAGGTTAACTTCCTTGGGTTGAGATTTTTTTTCTTTTTTCTTTTTAAATATATATACATGTAACTTAAAACACAATGCATCTTTAACCCATGTAACGAGCTTTCGGCTAATAACTCCTAAATTAGTTAGTCTTAGAGCATTAGGTGTTGAGACACCCTTACGAGCTTAGTAACTTAGGTTGCTGATACTGATACATATATAGTGCAATGTTTGATTGCCTTAAGCTTTTCTCCTCAACCCATGTAACAAGCATTGGGCCAATATCTCTCAACTCAATTGACTTTAGGGTATTAGGTGTTAAAACACCCCTTCAGGCTTAATTGCTTAGGTTAGGGAGGCTACAAAACCAAACTTATCTACACTTTTATTATTATCATTTTTTTTTGCTCTTTTTTATTTTATTTTTTTCTTCAAATTATATACTATCCCTTTCTCTTAGTTGTTACCTTTAACAAAAGAACATAAATAATGTAATAATCCAATGTGCAACCCACAACATATGTTAATGTGTGTGTGTGAAAATGAAGGTTTAAGAATACATGTTAAATGAGTATATGAGCAGAATTAAGTGATAATAATGTGAAAGTTTGTAAGCCTGAATATTTCATGAAGTATTATGATATACCTTATTAAGAATGGTTACTAAGATGCATCTCAAAAGTCACTTCAACAAAAAAGCTCATTTACTTTGCCATCCTAGTAACAATAATTTTGCACATGCTTTATGAAATGGAAAACACAGTTAGTTAACTTTTTTTTATCAACTACTACCCTCTTCCACGAACCAAAATGAGACATTGTCCTCAATGTTCTAAAGTAGAAAGATGTCATCCGAAATAAAGAATATTGACAAACCTGAAACACACTTAAACAGATATAAGAAATACTGAAACATAATAATAAAACCAAAAGAGATAATGATTCACAAATGAAGACTTAAATCCAATCTAAGCTTTTTACGGCTTTCCTTAGATGACTAATTTATGCGACTCATGGAGGGATCAATTACAAGAATGAAAGATTGTAGTTGGTCAATCAATTGTTTAGCTGTAGTAGCAAAGATTATGATTTGTCGTGCAGAAGATGTTAGAAATTCCTGTTCCACAGCATGATCAAGAAAAGACAACAACTTATCCTAATAACCATTAACATTTAACAAACTTATGGGTTTATGGTAAAAATGCAGTTGGGTCTAAGAGGAGATATAAAAGATCTCTTCTAATATGCCTAGACCACCTGGTAAGGCAATGAAGGCATCAACATGGTTAAACATTGCATTCATTCGAGCATACATTGTGGAGACCTCTAGTTCCCCTCCAATTGTTTTTCCAATGATTTTCCTTGTGCTAAAGCTTTAGGAACAACCCCAACAACTTGACTACCTGCTAGAAACGCAGCTGTTGACACTCTCCCCATTAACCTGAGGCTACCTCCCCTATACACTAAATGAATCTTTCTCTCAGCTAGTACTTGACCAAGATGATTTGTTGATTCTAAAAACTCCTTTTCTTTCCTAGGACTTGATCCACCGAAAACACAAATGTTTCTTATGTGATGACTTGAAGAACCTGTCATTTCTACACTCTTCTATATCTGTTAAATGTATGGATTGAGTAGAAATAAAGGGAAGGAAGAGAGGTTTTTATAGATGAGAAATTAAAAAGGCAATCATACCACATATATGTAGGTCAGTTGGAGTCTCACACACACTCTCTCTCTTTTTATTTATTTATTTATTTATTTATTTTTGAAAAAACATGTGTATGTATAGGTAGTTGTGATTGTGGCTCACATCTTTCCTTGGTTTTACATCCAAGAATGGCTTAAACGCTCCTTATAGGTCGAGGATAGGCTTCCCATCCAGTTTTCATAAAAACTAGCAAACAAGGTCTTTTTTAGTCAGATTCTCAAGACTATGCCAAGCATGTTCTTTATGAAAATGGGGTCATAAATCATGAAATGCACAATGCACATCTCCACTATGATGAGATTTAAGAGTCAATAGAAGATTATTTAAAGACTCTCTGTGTTTTGAAATAAGTCCCACCTTTTGACAATTTTCAGAGGTTTTGCGGAATGCATATGAGTCCTTAAATATGGTGGGCCAGTAAAATCCACTTTGTAAGATTTCTATAGTCCTTTTTTTTTACGAAAAATGATCCCCATGTGCTTTAAAGTGACAAAATTTAATGACTCTACTTACCTCATTATCGGGAACGCATCTTTGAAATATTTGATCAAGACAGTAATTGAATAAGTAAGGGTCATCCCAATAAAATTTTTGCACATTGCTCAAAAAATTTCTTTTATCTTCGGTATTCTAGTGAGCTGGCAAAAATCCTAAAGCAAGAAAATTGATATTTTTAGCAAACCAAGGCATTGAACTAAGAGAAAGTAGAGATTCATCAAGAAAGTAATCATTGATTGGTGTGATGTCGAGTGCCGAATCTGTTGTCACTTTTAATAAATGATTCCCATCAGCATTTTCGGTGTCCTTTTCATCATCGATTTCTTCCTGATTGGTCATGGCATGAGGAAATGAAAGTGGGGAATCAGTCTTTTTTTTGTAATGTTCAGAGTCAACCATTTCCTTACCCTTAGAGATTGACTTGTCATCTTTCTCACAAGATTCAAGAATTGGTTTTTGAATAACCTTACCACTACGAAGAGTGATGACTGATTTGACTTGATCCATATGTTGACTTTCAGAACTACTTGCATTTGCATTGTATTGCCCCTTGGGATTTTGCTATGGTTGAGATGGGAACTTACCTTTCTCTTGAAAATTGAGAGCAAATGTAAATTTTGCAAAAGTATCTTTAAAATCTGTTAAGCTTTGAGCAAGTTGAGTATTGATTGTCTCTTGTTTTTCAATGAATACATACAAAGTTTCCTCAAAATTACTTCTAAAAGGTGGAGCATAAGAAGTTGCATATCTATGCGAATTTTAAAAATTATGGTGTGCTTGAAATTATGGTTGTGAAGTTTATACATTGTTATTATCACTCTTCCAACTGAAATTTAGGTGATTTCTCCAACTAGGTTGTATGTTTGCGAGTATGGGTTGTGATTGGCCATTTGAAAACTGTTTAAAGCATGAGCTTGTTCATAGAGACATTCCTTAAAAGAAGGCAAGGTTAGACAATTATTGGTTGAGTGTTTATTGTTTCACATATTTGACATACAATGTTTTTAACATATTTTAATTGACCACTCCTCTTCAATTCTAGTGCTTTGACTTTTCTAGCTAAAGATACAAACTTAGCTTGAAGGCCATGATTTTCTCTAAGGTTGTACATACCTCTACTAGATGTATGAGGTTGAGTTTTACTCGGTGCCTCATAAGTACCCGTGGTGTTCTAATTTTGAGCATTTTCAGCTAACAAGTCTAAGTACTCCATTGCTTCATCAGGATCTTTATCTTCAAAAGTTTCATTACACATCAATTCAACCATTTGCTTATCTCTAGGTGTTAACCCTTTATAAAAATATGAAACCAATCTCCATTTTTCAAAACCATGATGAGGGCAAGTATTAAGCAAGTCTCGATACCTATCCTAACATTGGTAAAATGTTTCTCCTAGTTCTTCAGTGAAAGTGGTAATTTGTCTTTTGAAAGAGTTTGTTCTACAAAATGGGAAAAACTTCTTTAAAAACTATTATTGCATTTCATCCCAAGCACGAATGGATCTTGGTCTCAAATTTTATAGCCATGTTTTATCTTTATCTTGTAATGAAAAAAGAAATAGTTTTAATCTGATGGTGTTCATGCTACAGTTTGAGTCATTATAGGTGTTACAGACCTCCTCAAATTCCCTTAAATGTAAGAATGGATTTTCTAAATCTAAGCCATGAAAGGAAGGTAAAAGTTGAATAATGCCTAGCTTAAAATTAAAATGAGATGCATCAAGAGGAAAAATTATGCATGATGGTGCACTTGTTTTTGTGGGATTCATGTGGTCTCTAAGTGTTCTAACACGGTTATTCTCATTATTCTCATTATAAAGTGATTGATTATCTTCTTCGATCATATTTTTTAAAAATGAGAAGGATACCTAACATGACCAAAAGATTGATGTCTTCTTCCAAGTGTAGGAGTGTCAAAGTAATAAATAACCCGACAAGACTAGGGTCGAATCACAAGGAGGTTAATTGTATAAATTATAAATAACAATAATACAACAACAACAACAACAACAACAACAACAACAACAACAATAATAATAGTAATAATAATAATAATAATAACATTAGTAGTAGTAGTAGTAGTAGTAGTAGTAAAGAAAAAGAAGGAGAAGAAGAAGATGATGATAAGAACTTTGAGATGAAATATTAATATAAGGATTAAACAATGATAATAACAAATGTCAAGGTTAGAGGTTCCACTAATAGTATATCAAACAAGTATAGTATAAACTCTTATTATTCAATTGGAAACCACACACAAAGGAGGTTCCAATCAGATTATAAATTGTTAACATGATCACATTAGTTATCTTATTCGATTAATGCTAATACTCGTAGATCTTGTCAGGCATTCATGATTATAACTTATGTTAACAACAAATCAAGTTCCTTTCATAGCTCAGGTGTCGATTATACCATACAGTATGGGCTATGAGAGTGCCAAGTATTTGTTGTACCAAGTATTATACAATATAAATCTAGTTTAGTTATTTAACAAGTAAAGTATTAAAGAGTGAACAAGATAACAAATACAAAACATGTTAGTATCAAACATTAAAGCCCATATTAAGTTTACACTATACTTATTCTTACACCATTAGTGTAACCTTTTCACCTTGACATAATAAACTTAGCTAAACATAATAAAAGAAAAAAAAAATAAACAAAATAAGAACATAAATAAGATAAAAGTTAACTAAGTAAATGAAAGGAAATGAAAGGCATAAACTTGATATTAATTAAAGCAAAGCATAAACATTACAAAAAATACAAAGAGAAAAAGCAAGAGCATGATCTTGATTTGGAGACCAAGGTGCCTAAATACATGGCAAATGCCTCCTTTTATAGGCCAAAATTGGGAATTATTGATTTGATGACTAATGATTGTGCGTCAAAAGTGTCATTAAGTCTCTTATTTTACATATGTATTTATTGTTTTTATTTGTTTTTTTTATAATAATTGATGTGCTTTTTAGTAATGAAGTTTGTTTTAATGTTTCGATAGGTTTTTGGAGCTTAAATGAATTAATTCAGGAAATTCAACGTCAAAATTCAGAACAAAGAATTGAAGAGATATTTAGTTGAAGATTGAAGCAAATCTTGGTTCAAATAAGTGCTCCAAATTTGTCCCAAAAATCAATTCTATTCCAATTCTAGAGAAGAATATCATATGATCTATTTCAAGCCCAAACTTGCCTTATGTTGTGTGCAAATTTCAACCATTAAACACTCAAGTTTTCAATGTCAATCTTAGCCCATATAATAGGTACATTTGTATACTTATTTGATGCTTAAATTCAGCCCCAAATCAGCCTTCAAATCAGCCCAAACACAATCCATGATCTTACATGTCCACACAACAACAATTGATTTATTTTGGGTAATCCATTGATCCAAGAAGGCAAGCACATGGATGGAAAGCTGGAGGGGACATTTTCACATTATTTTGGGTCAAAAAGAAGAAAGAGATAGCTCATAAACGAGGAAGAAAAACGTGCACCAAAGTGGTTGCAAAGCTGTCCTGATTTGATTTTTCAGAATACCTTTTGGTGTTTTGCCCATAACTTTTGACTCAGGTTTCCAAATGAGCTGTTCTTTAATTATCTAGAAAGGTGAAAGCATTTCCTATAAATATGTCTCTAATATAAATTTCGAGAAAAGGCTTCTAAGGGGGTCTAAATTGTTGTCCAAAGTTAGCATCAGATTTGTGTCCGAATTTTTACTAAAATTGTGTTGTGTTCTTCTTTATAGATTTCGGTTCTTTAGCTTGTAAAACTTATTATTTCAGTTTGATTCAAGTTATTTCATGTTTATTGAAATGTTCTTATATATAATCATGGTTGGCTAATCTCTTTCTTGGATCCAAATCAAGGATGATGGTGGTTGAGGTGAGTTCTTTAAGATATGAATGAATCTTAATGTTTATCTTCTCATTTTCTTCATGAATGATTTATTATTGCAAAGAACTTTTAGAAACAATGCTATAATCTTGAATTTTTATGCACAAACTTTAGTTTTGGTATAGAGATTGCTTGATTCAATGTCTTACTTAATATGAAAGTACTTGTTCATTCTTAAGCAATAATCAATCTTCATCTTTCTAAACTTCAGGGTGATCTCTCCCGATCTAATTTCACCATCGTTTATATTAGATTGAGTTATCTTATATATGTTGAAAAAATCACCAATACATCACCATTAAAATTGATTTGGACCAAGACTTACTTTTTCTTGTCATTTAAAATCTATTTACACTTTTCCATCTTTGAAAACAAATCCATCAATTATTTTCAACCAAGTTATTGTTAATTTAATTTCTCTTGAGTTATTTTTTGTTACCTAGTTTAATTTCCAGATCTAGCTCTCTGTGGATATGACCTCGATCTTACCGAGTTAATTGCTACATCGCACACTCGTGCACTTGCGAGTTAAAACAAGCCGATCATAAAAAGCGGTCAAGCAATTTTGGCCAAAAGGTTCTCTTGTATAATTCATGATTACATCTCTTTCCTAGGAAGTTGAGGACAAAATGGATTGGTCCATTTATGATTAAATCCATTTCCAAGCATGGTGCCTTTGAGGTAAAAAATCCTAAGAATAGAAATGTTTTTAAAGTAAATTGTCATTGATTGAAACCTTATCTTAAAAACTTTATGGCTGAAGTTGAGACATTGGATCTTAAAGATCCAATACCATTGTAGTATTAGAAGTAATGAGTTTTCTCTCTGTCTCTCTTATTCTTCCAACTCTTATATTTATTTGTTCATCCATTAGGGACAATGCATTATTTTAAGTTGGGTGATGTGAGGTTCTTTATTTTTTTAAAAAAATTGGTTTGATGTTTTCTTTTAGTTGTGATATTCAAGTTAAAAAAAAATCAAACAAGTAGTCAGCTTATGTCTAATTCAATTAGATATTCGTCCATGAAAAAAAAAAGAGTAATAGTTTTCTAATCTTTATTCTTTTCTTCTTTTTATTTTTACATTGAGGATAAATAACCCGGTAAGACCGAGGTTGAACCATAGGGAGGTTAATTGTACAAATTATAAATAATAATAATACAACAGATTGACAACAATAATAATAATAAGAAGAATAACAATAACAATAACAATAATAATAATAATAATAATAATAGTAATAATAGTAATAGTAATAATAATAATAATAATAATAAAGAAAAAGAAAGAGAAGAAAAAGAAGAAGATGATGAGAACTTTGAGATGGAATATTAATGTAACGATTAAACAATGATAATAACAAATGTCAAGGTTAGAGGATCCACTAATGGTATGTCAAACAAGTATAGTATAAACTCGTATTATTGAATTGGAAACCACACACAAAGGAGGTTCCAATTAGATTATAGATTGTTAAGATGATTACATTAGTCATCTTATTCGATTAATGCTAGTACTTGTAAATCTCGTGAAGCATTCATGATTATAACTTATGTTAACAACAAATCAAGTTCCTCTCATAGCTCAGGTGTCGGTTATACCATACAGTATGAACTATGAAAGTACCAAGCATTTGTTGTACCAAGTGTTATACAACATAAATCAAGATTAGTCATTTAATAAGCAAAGTACTAAAGAGTGAACAAGATAACAAATACAAAACATGTTAGTATCAAACATTAAAGTCCATATTAAGTTTACACTATACTTATTCTTACACCATTAGTATAACCTTTTCACCTTGACATAATAAACTTAGCTAGACATAATAAAAGAAAGAAAAATACATAAATAAAATAAGAACATAAACAAGATAAGAGTTAACTAAATAAAGGAAAGGAAATGAAAGGCATAAACTTGATATTAATGAAAGTAAAGCATAAACATTATAAAAAATACAAAGAGAGAAAGTAAGAGCATGATCTTGATCTGAAAACCAAGATAAGAGCATGA
>NW_011501648.1:25550-26142 GCF_000495115.2 Populus euphratica
ATCTGGAAACCAAGATGCCTAAATGCATGGCAAATGCCTCCTTTTATAGGCCAAAATTGGGAATTATTGATTTGATGACTAATTGATGAGTGGGTGTCCAACTCTTGACTTGGTGACAATCCTTATGTTCTCTTGTCTGCCCAAAACGTCATTAATAACGTCAAAATTGGAGCCACTTGAAAACATGAAAGTTGTAGAAATTTGTCTCATATTTCTTGTGTAAAACATTCAGCTCATTTCGACTTTTAGAACTTCAGATATGGCCAAAATACTAAACAATGCTCGGGTTGGAGGATAGATTCGGGCTTCTTTGTTGTTGCAACAATTTGGACTTGAAAATAGCCTTTTTAGATCTTGGGCTCCATATGAAAGATGTAGGCCTATGTCTTACCTTTCCATTCACATAAAGTAAACCTAAATCTGTGATCTATAGCTCCAGATATGAGCCAATTACCGAACAGTATTCCAGTTTGGATTAAACCGACATCTCTTTTCTAAGTTTGGCCATCTCTTTATCCTTTCAATTTCAGTTCTTAAATTCATGAACCAATCCTATCATTTATGTGATAGGCCTGCATTTAAAATGAAACAT
>NW_011501648.1:26761-36518 GCF_000495115.2 Populus euphratica
ATGGCTGCTAGTTTTTTTATATTGTGGGCTGATTATTGCTATTGTTGGCTGGCCAAAATGTCATTGTTAATATCAGAATTATAGCCAATTGAATTATGGAAGTTATGGGCAATTGTCTCAGCTTTCCAACAAAAAAAAAATGGAGCTCATTTGGACTTCTAGAACTCAAGATATGAGCCAAAAAACGAATAGTGTTTGAGCTGCAGGACAACTTTTGATGTCTTCGTTGTTGCTAAGATTTGAACTTGAAAATGAAAGAATTGAGTCTTTGAGTCCCATAAAAGTTGTAGGTCTATGTCTTACCTTTCCATCCATATAAAATGGACCTAAATCCGATATCTATAGCTCTAGATATAATCTAATTACTGAACAGTGTTCGAGTTTGGAATGCACTAGCAACACTTTGCTAAGTTTGACCTTCTCTTTGTCCTTTCAATTTCAATATTTAAACTCATTAATCAATCCTTTTATTTATGTGATAGACCTGCATTTAGCATGAATATTTTCCATGAATTAAAGGTATATTATATTTTTAGACTTGCTAATATAAAACATGCTTTTGTTAGGGAATTTAATGATACTTTAGGTGCAATATGGTGACATAAATCCTTAATGAGAATGCATTTTTAAGTACTAATCACACCCCCTAAGCAGCTTATTATTAGTCCCTAGTAATCAAAGTATTAAAATAGAAAAATAATTTGCAAATACCACAAAGTAAGGCATTCATCATTTAATTTCTATTAATCTATCCAGATAAACAAACTCTTATTAAATTTATATGTCTCCTTAATACCTCTTAAACAGGATATTAATAAACCTTCTTTTGGTGCTCAATAAATCAAAACATAGCTATGGAGCTTTTCATGGAAGAAAACAAAATTTTTGTTGTAATGTTTAAGGTTAACTTCCTTGGGTTGGGATTGTTATCTTTTTTTTTTAAAAAAAAAGCAAGAATTTATAGCACAATATATCCTGAACCCATGTAACGAGCTTTCGGCTAATGACTCCCAGACCAGTTGGTCTTAGGGCATCAGATGTAGAGACACCCCTACGAGTTTAGTAACTCGGGTTGCAAATACTGATATGTAGATAGTGCAGTGTTTGATTCTCTTAAGCTTTCTCCTCAACCCATGTAACAAGCACTAGGCTAATAACTTCCAAGTCAACTGACTTTAGGATACTAGGTGTTCAAACACCCCTTCGGGCTTATTTGTTTAAGTCAAAGAGGTTATGAAACCAAATTTATCTACTTTGTTTTTTTTATTATATTTTTTTTGTTTTTTTTTTTCATTTTTTTTTCATTTTGTTTTACATATTATATACTATCCATTTCCCTTAGTTGTTACCTTTAACAAAAGAACATAAATAATGTAATAATCCAATGTGCAACCCACAATCATATGTTCGAGTGTGTGTGTGAAAATGAAGGTTTAGAAATACTTGTTAAATGAGCATATAAAAAAAATCAAGTGATAACAATCCAAGAGTTTGTAAACCTGAATATTTCAAGAAGTATTATGATAGACCTTGTTAAGAATGTTTACTAAGATGAATCTCAAGAGTAACGGATGTAAAGTTCCTCCATTACTCTATCATCCTAGTAATAATAGTTTTGCAAATGGTTTAAATAATAGAAAATATAGTTACTTAATAATAATTTTTTTTTGTTAATATCAACTACTACCCTCTCCCCCCAACCAAAACAAGACATTGTCCTCAATGTTCTAAGCAAAAAGATAGAGTGTAGAAGATATCACCTGAAATAACGACTATTGACAAACCTGAAACACACTGAAACAAATATAAGAAACAACAAAACACAAATATTATGCTATTAATAAAACCAAAAGACACAATTTTTCACAAACTAAGGCTCAAATCTAATTTAAGCTTTTTACGGCGTTTCATGATTGACCAATTGAGTTAACTCATGGAGGGATCAATTACAAGGATGAAAGATTGTAGTTGTCAATCAATTATTCAGCAGTAGCAGCAGAGATTATGATTTGTCATGCCGAAGATGTTAGAAATTCCTGTTCCACAGCTTGATCAAGAAAAGACAACAAATTATCATAAAAACCATTAACATTTAACAAACCTATAGGTTTATGGTGAATATGCAGTTGGGCCCAAGAGGAAATATGAAAGATCTCTTCCAATGTACCCAGACCACCTGGTAAGGCAATGAAGGCATCAACATGGTTAAACATTGTATTTATTCGATCAGACTTTGTGGAGACTTGTAATTCCTCTCCAATTGTTTTTCCAATGATGTCCCCTTCGGCTAAAGTTTTGGGGACGACCCCCAAAACTTGACTGCCTCCTACAAATGCAGCTATTGAAACACCCCCCATTAACCCAAGGCTGCCTCCCCTATACACTAGATGAATCTTTCTCTCAGCTAGTACCCGACCAAGATGATTTGCTGATTCTAAAAACTTTTTTTCTTTCCCAAGACTAGATCCATAAAAAACACAAATATTTTTTATTTTAGGAACAGAGGAACTTGCCATTTCTACACACTTCTTATCTGTTGAATGAATAGGTTGAGTAGAAATGATGGGAAGGAAGAGAAGATTTTATAGATAAGAAATTAACCACTTATATGTAGGTTAGCTGTAGTCTCACTCTCTCTCTCTCTATTTCTTTATTTATTTATTTATTTATTATTATTATTATTATTGTTATTATTATTATTATTTATTATTATTATTTTAAACAATATACATGTACAAACAGTTGTGATTGTGGCTCACATCTTCCCTTGGTTTTACGTCCAAGAACGGCTTAAATGCCCTCTATGGGTCGAGGATAAGCTTCCCATCCAGTTTTCTTAAAAACAGGGTCTTTTTTAGTTAGATTCCCAAGACTAAGTTGATCATGTTCTTTATGAAAATGAGGCCATAAATCATGAATTGCACGATGCACATCTCCACTAGGATGCGTTTCAAGAGTTAATACAAGATTATCTAAAGACTCCTTACTCAGGTCATCCTTAATGAATTGTATTTTATCTTCACGGTTTATAGATATCATTCCTAAAGAACGACATTTTGCATTACAAGTCCATTTGGCACATTAGTGATAGACTTTCAGTCATTTTGTACGACGTTTCGTTGCAAAAGTGCTTTTACCTATCCCAAGCATGTATGAAATAAAAGTGTTGGAAGACTCACCTGATAATCAGATCTTTGCTTCAATTATCCAGCGACTATCTTCAGGAATTCCATGGTTCATTAACAACCTCAATCTTTCACATCTAACACGGTAAATTTTTATAATCGCATTCTGAGGCAGAGCGGGAAAATACTTTTTCAATTTTTCAAGAGTGGTGTCCATTTTTCAAAAGAGAAGTGAAGAAGAGATGGAAAGAAAAGAGAAGGAACAAGGAATTGAACAAATATATACACAGATATCAATTATCATGGGAAACTAACAGAACCGACTTAAGAGTCACGGAGTACCGTTATCCGCCATTTGACCAGGGTTGGAGAAAGACTAGCAAAACAAGAAATGGACATTGTAAAATAACAGGAATTGAATTGCATTCTTTAATAGGTTGTATATCCAAGACAATAAAATCCACAAGAAAGATGAATTTATCAACTTCTACTAACACATCTTCAACTATTCCTCTAGGCATTTTTACATATCTATCAGCAAGTAAAAGAGTTACAGAAGTAGGTTTTAACTCACCTAGATTGAGACTTTGAAAAACCAAATATGGAAGTAAATTCACACTAGCTCCAAGATCAAGTAAAGCTTTGTCAATTTTATGTTCTCCAATAAAGCAAGAAATTGTAGGACAACCAGGGTCTTTATATTTCAAAGCATTATTGTTATGAAGAATGACACTTACTTGTTCGGCTAAGAAGACTTTCTTTTTCACATTCACTTTTCTCTTTACAGTGCACAAATCTTTCAAAAATTTAGCGTAAGATGGTACCTGTTTAATAGCATCTAGTAAAGGTATATTGATCCTTACCTGTTTGAAAGTTTCAAAGATTTCAGAATTGTGATTGACTTTCCTTTGTTTGGTCATTGCATGAGGAAATGGAATTACTGGTGGGGAATCAGTCTCTTCCTTGTAATGATCAGGTTCAACCATTTCCTTACCCTTGGAGACTAACTCATTGACACGATCAAAGAGTTGATGTCTTATCCCAAGTGCAGGAGTGTCAAAGTAAAATAACCCGGCAAGACCGGGGTCGAACCACAGGGAGGTGAATTATATAAATTACAAATAAAGAAAAAGATTTGAAGAGAATAATAACAGAAAAGGAGTTGAAGAAAGTTTTGGGATGTGATATTGATGTAAGGATTAAACAATAACAAAACATATGTCAAGGTTATAGGATTCACTAATGGTATTTCAAATAAATATAATATAAACTCTTTTTATTACTCAACTAGAAACCACACACAAAGGAGGTTCTAATCGGATGATTTCTCGTTATTAGCTCATTATAAATTACTAACATGATCATATTAATTATCTTATATAAGTAATACCATACTTATAAATATCATCAAGCATTCATGTTGCTAGTTTATGTTAACAACAAATCAAGTTTCTATCATAATAACGATTTCGGCCGAAAACTATGAAAGATCAAGCATTTGATGTACCAAATATTATACAACACAAATCTAAATTAAACATTTAATAAGCAAGGTATTAAGAATTAGTAAGATAAAAAGATAAAACATGTTAATAACAATCTTTCTTGGATATAAACATTTAAAGCTCATGTTGAGTTTATATTATACCTATTCTAACACCATTAGAAAAACCTTTTCACCTTGACATAATTAACTTAGCTAAACATTAAGAAGGAGAAAAACACAAATAAACAATATAAGAACATAAACATAATATAAGCTAACTAAGTATAGGAAAGGAAATGAAAGAGCATAAACAAGAGATTACTATAGCATAAAAGAAAACTTGAACATTACAAAGATGTAGAGAGAAAGCAAGAAGATAACTTTGATCTGAAAATTAATATGACTAAATACATGGACAATGCCTCCTTTTATAGGCTAAGTTTCAGAACTATTGATTGATTGAAGAATTGGTGGGCATCCATTGATTTGGTGGCTGGTTTTTGACATTAATGGCTGCTGGTTTTTTGATATTGTGGGCTGATTTTTGATATTGTTGGCTGGCCAAAACGTCATTGCTCACATCAGAATTATAGCCAACTGAATTGTGGAAGCTGTGGGCAATTGTCTCAGCTTTCCATAAAAAAAAAACCAGAGCTCATTTGGACTTCTAGAACTCAAGATATGAGCCAAAAACCGAATAGTGCTTGAGCTGCAGGACAGCTTCCGACGTCTTCGTTGTTGCTAAGATTTGGGCTTGAAAACGGCAGAACTGAGTCTTTGACTTCATATGAAAGTTGTAGGTCTATGTCTTACCTTTCCATCGATATAAAATGGACCTAAATCTGATATCTACAGCTCCAGATATGATCAAATTACTGAACGGTGTTCGAGTTTGGAATGCACCAGCAACACTTTGCTAAGTTTGGCCTTCTTTTTATCCTTTCAATTTCAATCCTTAAACTCATCAATCAATCCTTTTATTTATGTGATAGACCTGCATTTAGGATGAACATTTACCATGAATTAAAGGTATATTATATTTTTAGACTTGCTAATATAAAACATGCTTTTGTTAGGGAATTTAATGATACTTTAGGTGCAATATGATGACATAAATCCTTAATGAGAATGCACTTTTAAGTACTAATCACTCATCTTCTTTCTCACAATGTTCAAGAATGAGTTTTTTAATAACCTTACCACTGTGGAGAGTAGTGACTGATTTGACTTGATCAAGATGTTGGCTTCCGGAACTGCTTGTACTTGAATTGTACTACCCTTTGGGATTTTGCTGGGTTGAAATGGAAACTTACCTTTCTGTTGAAAACTGAGAGCAGATGTGAACTTTGCAAAAGTATCTTTCAAATCAGCCATGGTTTGTGACACGACTAAAAGATTGATATCTTCTTCCAAGTGCAGGAGTGTCGAAGTAATAAATAACCTGGCAAGACCGGGGTCGAACCATAGGGAGGTTAATTGTACAAATTATAAACAACAACAATAGCAATAATAACAATAATAATAACAACAACAACAACAACAACAACAATAATAATAATAGTAGTAGTAGTAGTAGTAGTAGTAAAGAAAGAGAAGAAGAAGAAGACGATGATGAGAACTTAGAGATGGAATATTAATGTAAGGATTAAACGATGATAATAACAAATGTCAAGGTTAGAGGTCCACTAATGGTATGTCAAACAAGTATAGTATAAACTCTTATTACCTAATTGGAAACCACACACAAAGGAGGTTCCAATCTGATTATAGATTGTTAACATGATTACATTAGTCATCTTATTCGATTAATGCTAATACTTGTAAATCTCATCAAACATTCATGATTATAACTTATGTTAACAACAAATCAAGTTCCTTTCATAGCTCAGCCGTCGGTTATACCACGCATTATGGGTTATGAAAGTGCCAAGCTTTTGTTGTACCAAGTGTTATACAACATAAATTATGATTAGGCATTTAACAAGCAAAGTATTAAAGAGTGAACAAGACAACAATTACAAAACATGTTAGTATCAAACATTAAAGTCCATATTGAGTTTACACTATACTTATTCTTACACCATTAGTGTAACATTTTCACCTTGACACAATAAACTTAGCTAGACATATTGAAAGAAAGAAAAATAGATAAACAAAATAAGAACATAAATAAGATAAAAGTTAACTAAGTAAATGAAAGGAAATGAAAGGCATAAACTTGATATTAATGAAAGCAAAGCATAAACATTACAAAAAATACAAAGAGAGAAAGCAAGAGCATGATTTTGATCTGGAAACCAAGATGCCTAAATGCATGGCAAATGCCTCCTTTTATAGGCCAACATTAGGAACTATTGATTTGATGACTAATTGATGAGTGGGTGACCAATTCTTGACTTGGTGACAACCCTTATCTTTTCTTGTCTGCCCAAAACGTCATTGATAACATCAAAATTGGAGCCATTTGAAACATGAAAGTTGTAGAAAATTATCTTAGCTTTTTTGTGTAAAAACTTCAGCTCATTTGGACTTCTAGAACTTCAGATATGGGCCAAATACTGAATAGTGCTCGGGCTGGAAGACAGATTCGGACTTCTTTGTGGTTACTACAATTTGGACTTGAAAGTGACATTTTTAGATCTTGGGCTCCATATGAAAGTTGTAGTCCTATGTCTTACCTTTCCATCCATATAAAGTAGACCTAAATCTGAGATCTACAACTCCAGATATGACCTAATTACCTAACAGTGTTCTGGTTTGGATTGCACCAACATCTCTTTTCTAAGTTTGGCTATCTCTTTATCCTTTCAATTTTAGTTCTTAAATTCATCAATCAATCCTTTCATTTATGTGATAGGCCTGCATTTAAAATGAACATTTATGACAAATTAAAGGTATCTTATATTATTAGATATATTATTATAAAACATGCTTTAGTTAAGGAGTTATTGATATTTCAAGTGCAAAATGATGATATAAAACCTTGATAAAAATACACTTTTAAGTATCAATCACACCCCCCGACTAGCTTATTACTAGTCCCTAGTAATCAAAGCGTTAAAATAGAAAAATACTTTGCAAATTCCACAAAGCAAGGTAGTCATCATTTAACTTCCATTAATCTATCCAGATAAACAAACTCTCATTAAATTTATATACCTGCTCAATACCTCTTAACAAGATATTCATAAACCTTTCTTTTGTGCTCAATGTATCAACATATAATTATGAGGCTTTCTTGGAAGAAAAAAAAAATTTTGTTCTAATGTTTAAGGTTAACTTCCTTGGGTTGGGATTATTATTTTTATCTTTTTCTTTTTTCTTTTTTTTTCTTTTTTTAATATATATACATATAATTTAAAACACCATGCATCTTTAACCCATGTAACGAGCTTTCGGCTAATGACTCCTAGACCAGTTGGTCTTAGGGCATTAGGTGTTAAGACACCCCTACGAGCTTAATAACTCGGGTTGCAAATCTTAATATGTAGATAGTGCAATGTTTGATTCCTTTAAGCTTTTCTCCTCAACCCATGTAACAAGCATTGGGTCAATAGCTCCTAAGTCAGTTGACTTTAGGATATTAGGTGTTAAAACACTCCTTTGGGCTTAATTGAAAGCTATGAAACCAAACTTATCTACATTTTTATTATTATCATTTTTTTCTTTTTTTCTTTTTTTTGTCTTTTTTTGTCTTTTTTTTTGTCATTATTATATACTATCCATTTTCCCTTAGTTGTTACCTTTAACAAAAGAACATAAATAATGTAATAATCCAATATGCAACCCACAATCATATGTTTAGGTGTGTGTGTGTAAATTAAGGTTTAAGAATACATGTTAAATAAGTATATGAGCAGAATTAAGTGATAACAATGCGAGTTTGTAAAGCTGAATATTTCAAGAAGTACTATGATAGACCTTGTTACAAATGATTACTAAGATGCGTCTCAAGAGTCATAAAAAGTTCTCCTTACTCTACCATCATAGTAACAATAATTTTGCACATGCTTTATGAAATAGAAAACACAATTTTTTTTTTTTAGCTACTACCCTCTTCCCCCAACTAAAACGAGACATTGTCCTCAATGTTTAAAGGTAGAAAGATAGAGTATAGAAGATATCACCTGAAATAACGAACACTAACAAACCTGAAACACATTAAAACAAATATAAGAAATAACAAAACACAATAATAAAACTAAAAGACACAAATGAAGGCTCAAATCCAATCTAAGCTTTTTACGGCTTTCTTTAGTTGACCAATTTATACGACTCATGGAAGGATCAATTACAAGAATGAAAGATTGTAGTTGGTCAATCAATTATTCAGCAGTAGCAGTAGAGATTATGATTTGTCGTGTAGAAGATGTTAGAAATTCCTGTTCCACAGCATGATCAAGAAAAGACAACAACTTATCATAATAACCATTAACATTTAACAAACCTATGGGTTTATGGTGAATGTGCAGTTGGGCCCAAGAGGAAATATGAAAGATCTCTTCCAATGTACCTAGACCACCTGGTAAAGCAATGAAGGCATCACCATGGTTAAACATTGCATTCATTCGAGCCGATATTGTGGAGACCTGAAGTTCCTCTCCAATTGTTTTTCCAATGATGTCCCCTTGTGCTAAAGCTTCAGGGACGACCCCTAAAACTTGACTACCTCCTAAAAATGCAGCTATTGACACACCTCCCATTAACCCTAGACTGTCTCCCCCATACATTAAATGAATCTTTCTCTCAGCTAGCACCTGACCAAGATGATTTGCTGATTCTAAAAACTCCTTTTCTTTCCCAAGACTAGATCCACCAAAAACATAAATATTTCTTATGTGATGACTTAAGAAACTTGCCATTTCTACACACTTCTATATTTGATGAATGTATGGGTTGAGTGGAAATGAAGGGAAGGCAGAGAGGATTTTATAGATGAGAAATTAGAAAGGCAATCATACCACCTATATGTAGGCCAGCTAGAGTCTCATACACACTCTCTCTCTTTATTTATTTATTTACTTTTGAAAAAGCATGTGTATGTACAGGTGACACGACTAAAAGATTGATGTCTTCTCCCAAGTGCAGGAGTGTCGAAGTAATAAATAACCCGGCAAGACCGGGGTCGAACCACAGGGAGGTTATT
>NW_011501644.1:0-36583 GCF_000495115.2 Populus euphratica
GTTTAATGGTTGAAGTTTGCACACAACATAAGGCAAGTTTGGGCTTGAAATAAATCATATGAAAATCATATGATATTCTTTTCTATAATTGATTTTTGGGACAAATTTGGAGCACTTATTTGAACCAAGATTTGCTTCAATCTTCAACTAAATGTCTCTTCAATTCTTTGTTCTGAATTCCGACGTTGAATTTTCTGAATTAATTCATTTATTTTCGATGTTGAATTTTCTGAATTAATTCATTTAAGCTCCAAAAACCTATCAAAACATTAAAACAAACTTCATTACTAAAAAACACATCAATTATTATAAAAACAACCAAATAAAAACAATAAATACATATGTAAAACAAGAGACTTAATGACACTTTTGATGCACAATCAATTAGTAAAATGTTTCTCTTGGATTTTGAGTGAAAATGGTAATTTTTTTTTAAAGAGTTTGTTCTGTGACATGACTAAAAGATTGATATATTTTCCCAAGTGTAGGAGTGTTGAAGTAATAAATAACTCGGCAAGACCGGGGTCAAACCACAAGGAGGTTAATTGTATAAATTACAAATAACAACAATAACAATAACAACAACAACAATAAAAATAATAGTAGTAGTAGTAGTAGTAACAATAAAGAAAAAGAAGGAGAAGGAGAAGAAAACGATGAGAACTTTGAGATGGAATATTAATGTAAGGATTAAACAATGATAATAATAAATGTCAAGGTTAGAGGTTCCACTAATAGTATGTCAAACAAGTATAGTATAAACTCTTATTATTCAATTAGAAACTACACACAAAGGAGGTTCTAATCAAATTATAGATTGTTAACATGATTACATTAGTCATCTTATTCGATTAATGCTAATACTTGTAAATCTCGTCAAGCATTCATGATTATAACTTATGTTAACAACAAATCAAGTTTCTTTCATAACTCAGGTGTCAGTTATACCATACAGTATGAACTATGAAAGTGCCAATCATTTGTTGTCCAAGTGTTATACAACATAAATCAAGATTAGTCATTTAACAAGCAAAGTATTAAAGAGTGAATAAGATAACAAATACAAAACATGTTAGTATCAAACATTAAAGTCCATATTGAATTTACATTATACTTATTCTTACACCATTAATGTAACCTTTTAATCTTGACATAATAAACTTAGCTAAACATAATGAAAGAAAGAAAAATAAATGAACAAAATAAGAATATAAATAAGATAAGAGTTAACTAAGTAAAGCAAAGGAAATGAAAGGCATAAACTTGATATTAATGAAAGCAAGGCATAAACATTACAAAAAATACAAAGAGAGAAAGCAAGAGCATAATCTTGATTTGGAAACCAAGATGCCTAAATACATGGCAAATGCCTCCTTTTATAGGCCAAAATTGGGAACTATTGATTTGATGACTAATTGATGAGTGGGTGACCAACTCTTGACTTGGTGACAATCCTTATTTTCTCTTGTCTGCCCAAAACATCATTGATAACATCAAAATTGAAGTCACTTGAAAACATAAAAGTTATAGTAAATTGTCTCAGCTTTTTTGTGTAAATAATTCAGGTCATTTGGACTTCTAGAACTCCAGATATGGGCCAAACACTAAATAGTACTCGGGCTGGAAAACAGATTCAGACTTCTTTGTTGTTGCTACAATTTAGACTTGAAAATGGTCTTTTTAAGTCTTGGACACCATATGAAAGTTGTAGGCCTATGTCTTACCTTCCCATCCATATAAAGTAGACCTAAATATGAGATCTGCAGCTCCAGATATGACCCAATTACCGAACAGTTTTCCGGTTTGGATTGCACCGACATCTCTTTTCTAAGTTTGGCCATCTCTTTGTCCTTTCAATTTCAATTCTTAAATTCATCAATCAATACTTTCATTTATGTGATAGGCATGCATTTAAAATGAACATTTACCATAAATTAAAGGTATCTTATATTATTAGATATATTATTATAAAACATGCTTTAGTTAAGGAGTTATTGATACTTCAAGTGCAAAATGATGACATAAAACCTTGATAAAAAATGCACTTTTAAGTACTAATTATTCTATGAGATGGAAAAAAACCTCTTTGAAAATTATTATTTCATTTCATCCTAAACGTGAATAGATCCTTGATTAGTACTTAATAGTGTATTTTTATAAAGGTTTTATGTCATCATTTTACACTTGAAGTATCAATAAATCCTTAACTAAAGCATGTTTTATAAAAACATATCTAATAATATTAAATAATTTTAATTTGTAGTAAATGTTCATCTTAAATACAGGCCTATCACATAAATAAAAGAATTGATTGATGAATTTAAGTTTTGAAATTGAAAGGACAAATAGATGATCAAACTTAGAAAAGAGATGCTGGTATAGTCTAAACTAAAATATTATTCGGTAATTGGGTCATATCTAGAGCTATAGATCTCAGATTTTGGTCTACTTTATATGGATGGAAAGGTAAGATATAGGCCTACAACTTTTATACAGAGGTTTAGTTTGAATAAGGCCTTTTTCAAGTCCATATTGTAGCAATAACGAAGAACTCTGAATCTGTCTTGTCGCCCAAACACTATTCAGTATTCAGCCCATATCTTGAGTTCTAAATGTCCAAATAACCATAAAATTTTTTCTAGAAAGCTAAAACAATTTCCTACAACTTTCATGTGGAGGCTTGGTTCAAATTCTGACGTTATCAATGCCGTTTTATTCAGACAAGAGAAGATAAGGATTGTCACCAAGTGAAGAGTTGGCCACCCATTCATCAATTATTTATCAAATCAATAGTTCTAAATTTTAGCCTATAAAAGGAGGCATTTACCATGTATTTAGGCATCTTGGTTTCCTAATCAAGATTATGCTCTTGCTTTCTCTCTTTGTATTTTTGTAATACTTAAGTTTTGGTTTCATTAATATCTTGTTCATGTATTTCATTTCTTTTTCTTTACTTAGTTAACTTTTATCTTATTTATATTTTTATGTTGTTTATTTATATTTCTCTTCTTCATTATGTTTAGCTAAGTTTATGATGTCAAGGTGTAAAGGTTACACTAATGGTATAAGAATAAGCATAGTGTAAACTCAACCTGGACTTTAATGTTTAATACTAACATGTTTTGCATTTATTATCTTGTTCAATTTTAATACTTTGCTTGTTAAATGGTTAATATAGATTTATGTTGTATAACACATGGTACAACAAATACTTGGCACTTTCATAGCCCAACTGTATGGTATAATTTACACATGTGCTGTGAAAAGAACTTGATTTGTTGTTAACATAAGTTATAATTATGAATGCCTGACAATATTTATAAGTATTAGCATTATTCGAATAAGATAACTAATGTAATCATGTTAACAATTTATAATCTGATTGGAATCTCTTTTATGTGTGGTTTCCATTTGAGCATGGAGATTAATTGTATAAATTTTAAATAACAACAATACAACAACAACAACAACAACAACAACAACAACAAGAATAATAATAATAATAATAATAATACGTTAAAGAGGACTTTGAGATGTAAGATTAATGTGAAGATTAAACAATAAAAACAAATGTCAAGGTTAGAGGATCCACTAATGGTATTTCAAATAAGTATAGTATAACTCCTTTTATTACTCAATAAGAAACTACACACAAAGGAGTTTTCAATTAGATTATAAATGATTAACATGATTACATTAATTATCTTATTTGAATAATGCTAATAGTTGTAAATGTTGTCAGGTATTCATAATTATAACTTATCTTAACAATAAATAAAGTTCTTGTTATAGCCAAGTGTTGGTAAAGGATATAAATAAACAAGATAAGAATATAAATAAGATATATTTGGGCTGAACACTAAACAATGTCTGGGCTGCAAGATATATTTGGACTTCTTTGTTGTTGCTAACATTTAAACTTCCAAACAGCAAAATTGAGTTTTGCATTCCTCATTTAGGCCTATATCTTAACTTTCTAACTATATAAACCAAATTGCAATCCAAAATCTACAGCTCCAAATGTGGCCCAATAACTGAACAGTGTTCCAATTTGGACTAAACCACTATCTCTTTTCTAAACTTCACCCTCTCTTTGTCTTCTTAATTTCAATAGTTGAACTCATCAATCAATCCTTTAATTTATATGATCGACCTGCATTTAAGATGAATATTTACCATAAATTAAAGGTATCTTATAGTATCAGACTTGTTATTATAAAGCATGCTTTAGTTAAGGAGTTATTGATATTTCAAGTGTAAAATTTTGATATAAAACCTTGATAAAAATACACTTTTAAGTACTAATCATTTAGAATATAGAAACTTTCTTTGAAAGTTAAGCAAGCGTGCTTTTAAAAAGAAAGTATTTATGAAAAGCTTGGAATGTTGATATTTTTAATGCCTTTTTAATATGGGTCAAACCTTTAATAAGCTTTTCCTCTTTCTTTATAAGAACGGTGCATTTCGAGGCGTGAAATGGGAGAGAGGGGATTTCATAATTACGGTTTTGAATAAGACAACCTTTTCATTTTTTTTTCATATTGAAAAAGTAATAAGAATGAGAGCTGTTCAGCTTTTTATCATCCTGGAGTCGAGCTATTTTTTGGCAGGACCTCCCCTATAGTATCTTCACCGCAGTAGAGTTTAACCACCAAGTTCGGGATGGATTGGTGTGGTTCCTCAACACCTAGGACACCAGAATATCAAACCATGAACGAAGAAAGGCATGAGAGAAAAGCATAATGACTAGTGATTGTAAGGCCCCAATTCTTGACTAGAGGGGAGACCAAAGGCCTCTACCCTTCCATCACTTAGATCGATAGAGAGGGAGGGCAGAGCTTTTGGTTTTTTTTTTATGTTGTCAAAGAGTTAAACAATAAAAATAGATGGCGAGTACCTGATCGAATTGATCGGGTTATGTAGGAACAAGGTTCAAGTCTACCGGTCTGTTAGGATGCCTCAGCTACATTTATCACTACACTTCCACTTAACACCTATCATAATGATAAACGACTCATCTCGTCGTGATGAAAGACTATACTTCTATTCTAATCTAAATATACTTCTAATGTAAATATAATTTTTAATCATTGTATTACTTATTTTTACTATTACTATATTGGCGGCAACAAAATCTTTCATAATTTGATTCCGAGTAAGTAACTTGTATTTTTTCCCTTATTTTCTTCTTCGTTTCGAATAGGAAATAGAAGAGTTGAGTGAATAAAAACCAAAAAGAGGTTCAAGGCTAATGGTAAAGACATCTAAATAAGGGTTATTTTAAAATGTACTAGTTGTATTCGTAAGAGTGTTAATAAGAAATCAATAGGCATTTCTAGATAAATTACTCAAAAGAATTGACACAATAGGCCTAGTTGATTGGAGTTGAGAAAAATCTGTCTCTACTGTTACAAACATACAATTCATGGGGAGATAAAGAAATAGATGGAATCGATCAACTGCGTGTGACTTTTACAAGGAAGATGAAAAATGACATATTATATATTAGCATATCATATGTTAATTTAGATATTGATATAATTTTTTTTCTTTTGTAAGGGAAGAAATATACCATTCTTTATGTATTTCTAGCTGAATAAAAAAAAATTAGATTGATTAATGTTGACAAAATTAGGAATTTCTAATGAATTGAAGATTATTATGTATACCAAATTCAAACAAACTGACATTCTTATTTAATATTCCATTATTTATTATTACTGATCAATAAAATATGTTAAAAAGGTGGGAGGAGGGAGATTTTATTTTATGGTAAAAAGTCCATTCATTCCAATTATTTCACAAAAAGACAAAAAAGAAAACAAGGGATCCGTTGAATTTCAAATAGTAAGTTTTACTAATCGAAAATATAGGTTAAAATATTAATTCCTAAATTTGGTTGCTAAAAAAGGTCCTAAGAGAATTCCTTGGGACAAAATAATAAATGTGATATATGATTGGTCCTATAATCATGGTTACATTGATGTTTTTTAAGCAATATCTTTAACAGAAGGCATAAGAAGATTGGCGGAATTAACTTCTTTTTTTGGTAGATGAGTAATTGATGAAATTACTAATGGAGTTGGCTTTATGAGTTTCTTTGCAGGAGAAGGCATAAAATATGTAGGAAGTGGTCGCATCTCTTTTTATCTCTTATTATATTGATTTTATGTATTAATCTTTTTATTAATTTCTTCATCCATTTTTACTTCTTTTTCTTCTTTGTGATTTTAGGTAGATATTCTTTTTTAGTTTCATCATTACACAATCTAGTCTTTTTTTCGAGTATATTCAAAACATGACACCCCTTATTTAGAACTTCTACTCTATTTATAGACTCGTTACTTAGGTTTTTCTTTTTTTGTTCTTCACAAACATGTTTATTTCACCAAGTCTCTCCCCGAGACAGTGCCCAGATCGTTACGCCTTTTATTGAGGTCGGAACTTACCCGACAAGGAATTTCGATACCTTAGGACCGTTATAGTTACGACCGTTGTTCACCAGGGCTTCGGTCGCTAGCTCCCCTGTCATCAGGTTACCAACTTCCTTGAACTTCCGACACTAGGTAGACGTCAGCCCCTATATATGGTTTTATGACTTTGCGGAGACCTGTGTTTTTGGTAAACAGTCGCCTAGGCCTGGTCACTGTGACCCCTTTTGTGAGGAGGCACCCCTTCTCTTGAAGTTACGGGGCTATTTTGTTGAGTTCCTTAGAGAGAGTTGTATTGCGCCCCTAGGTATTCTTTACCTACCCACCTGTGTCGGTTTCAGGTACAGGTATCCTTTTGTTGAAGGTCGTTTGAGCTTTTCCTAGGAGAATGGCATGGGTTACTTCAGCACCTCCTGAGAGTATGGCATGGGTTACTTCAGTGTCGTAGCACCTGATACTTAAACATTGGCTCAAGGCATTTTTTATTAGTACTTAAAAGTGCATTTTTATCAAAGATTTTATATCATTGTTTTACACTTGAAATATTAATAACTCCTTAACCAGAACATGTTTTATAATAACATATCTAATAATATAAGATACCTTTAATTTATGGTAAATATTTATTTTAAATGCAGGCCTATCACATAAATGAAAGGATTGATTGATGAATTTAAGAACTGAAATTGAAAGGACAAAAAAATGGCCAAACTTGAAAAAGAGATATTGGTGCAGTCCAAACCGGAATACTATTTAGTAATTATATTATATTTGGAGCTGTAGATCTCGGATTTAGATCTACTTTATATGTATGGAAAGGTAAGATATAGGCCTACAACTTTCATATGGAGCCCAAGATTTAAAAATGTCATTTTCAAGACATAGATCTAATTTATGGTAAATGCTCATTTTAAATGCAAGTATTCTCATAATTTAAAAGATTAATTGTTGTGATTAACTATTGGAAGTGATAGTATAAAGAAAAGGCTAAACTTACGAAGGAGATGCCGATTCACTTTAAATTCGAACACTGTTCAGTCATCGAATCATATCTAGAGCTATAAATCTTGGATTTCATATTAATTTATATGGTTGGTGACACGACCAAAAGATTAATGTCTTTTCCCAAGCGCAGGAGTGTCGAAATAATAAATAACCCGATAAGACCAGGGTCGAACCACAGGGAGGTTAATTGTACAAATTATAAACAACAATTATAAACAATAACAATAGTAACAATAGTAATAATAATAATGATAATAACAACAATAATTATAATGGTGGTGGTGGTAGTAGTAATAGTAGTAGTAGTAGTAGTAATAGAAGAAGAAGAAAAGAAGAAGTTGATGAGAACTTTGAGATGGAAGATTAATGTAAGGATTAAACAATGATAATTACAAATGTCAAGGTTAGAGGATCCACTAATGGTATGTCAAACAAGTATAGTATAAACTCTTATTATTCAATTGGAAACCACACATAAAGGAGGTTCCAATCAGATTACAAAGTAGACCTAAATCTGAGATTTACAGCTTTAGATATGACCCAATTACCGAACAGTATTCCGGTTTGGACTGCACCGACATCTCTTTTCTAAGTTTGACCATCTCTTTGTCCTTTCAATTTCAGCTCTTAAATTCATCAATCAATCCTTTCATTTATATGATAGGCCTGAATTTAAAATGAATATTTATCACAAATTAAAGGTATCTTATATTGTTGGATACATTATTATAAAACATGCTTTAGTTAAGAAATTATTAATACTTTAAGTGCAAAATAATGATATAAAACCTTGATAAAAATGCACTTTTAAGTACTAATCAGCTGGAAAGATAAGAAATAGGCCTACAACTTTCATGGTTTGGAAAGACCTAAATTTTCCATTTTCAAATTCAAAGTTTGGCCACAAAAGAGAAGTCTGAATCTGTCCTGCAATCCAGCTTAAACACTACTCAGAGTTGTACCCATAACTGAAGTTCTAGAAGTTGAAATGATCTAAAATTTGGTGGGTGTAAGGACAAGACAATTTCCAACAACTTTCATAAGCAGACCAGCTCAAATTCGGATGGTAGAAATGAGATTTCATCCAGACAAAAGCATGAGGGCTATCCACCACATCCACCAGTGATTAGTACTTAAAAGTGCATTTTTATCATGGTTTTATATCATCATTTTGCACTTGAAATATCAATAACTCCTTAACTAAAATATATTTTATAATAATGTATCTAATAATATAAAATACCTATAATTTGTGGTAAATGTCTATTTTTAATGCAGGCCTATCACATAAATGAAAGGATTGATTGATGACCTACTCAAGTTGTACCCAAGAAGTTTGGAGTCACTGTGATAACAAATAAGAAAAATGAGTTAATTCCAACTAGGACTATTACTGGTTGGCGCATGTGAACTGACTATAGAAAACTTAATTCAATGACTAGAAAATATCATTCCCCTTACCTTTCATGGATAAAATCTTAGAAAGAGTTGCAGTCATGAATTTTATTGTTTCTTAGATGGCTATTTAGGTTTTAATTAAATTAAAATTGCATTGGAAGATCAAGAGAAGACTACTTTCACATGTCTATTAGGTACTTTTGCATATCGAAGGATGCCTTTTGGATTATATGATGCACCAGCCACGTTTCAAAGATGCATGCTTAGCATATTTAGTGATATAGTTGAACATTTTCTTAAAATTTTTATGGATGATTTTTCTATTTTTGGGGATTCATTTGATGATTATTCGACTAACTTGGAAAAGGTTTTGAGCAGGTGTAAAGAGAAGAATCTTATGCTGAATTGGGAAAAATGTCATTTTATGGTAACAAACGGCATTATACTTGGTCATATTGTTTCATCGAAAGGAATTGAGGTTGACAATTCTAAAATCAAATTAATTGCCAACTTGCCAATACCAAAATCTGTTAAAGATGTTAGATCATTCTTAGAACATACTGGTTTTTATAGAAGGTTCATCAAAGATTTTACTGTTATATCTAAGCCATTGTGTAACCTTCTAACAAAGAAAAATGTTTTTAAATGGACTAAATAATATGAAAAAGCCTTTGTTAAACTTAAAAGCTTGCTTACTTCTGCTCTTATCATTCAACCTCCTGATTGGTCATTATCTTTTGAAATAATGTGTGACGCTAGTGATTATATCATGGGTGCTGTTTTGGGACAAAAAAATGGTAAGAAACCTTATGTAATTTACTATACAAGTAAAACTTTAAATATTGCTCAAATGAATTACACCACCACTGAAATAGAATTACTTGTAGTAGTATTTGCATGTGAAAAATTTAGGTCTTATCTTGTCGGCTCTCCTATTGTTGTTTTTAGTGATTATGCAGCTTTGAAATATCTTATTTATAAAAAGGATTCTAAGGCTAGATTGGTACGATAGATTTTGTTACTTCAAGAATTTTATATCACAATCAAAGACAAGAAAGGCACCAAAAATATTATTGTGGATCATTTATTAAAATTGACAACAAATTCAAGATCTGACATCACACCAATCGATGACTAATTTCCTGAGGAATCCTTATTTTCTGTCTCTACAATACCTTGGTTTGCTAATATTGTTAATTTTCTTGTTTCAGAACACTTGCCAACTCATTGGAGTATCCAAGATAAAAGAAAGTTCTTGAACGAAGTGAAGAACTTTTATTGGGATGACCCTTATTTATTCAAATATTGTCCTAATCAAATATTTCAAATATGCATTCCCGACAATGAGGTAAGTAATGTCATTAAATTTTATCATTCTGAGGCATGTGGAGGTCATTTCTCATCAAGAAAGACAACTGCAAAAATCTTATAAAGTGGATTTTACTAGCCTACCATGTTCAAGGACTCACATGCATTTTACTCAAATTATCAAAAGTTGGGATCTATTTCAAAACATCATATGATGCTTTTAAATCCTATTCTTGTCATCGAGATCTTTGACTGTTAGGGTATAGATTTCATGAGTCCATTTCCTCCACCATTTAGTTTCTTGTATATATTAGTCACAGTAGATTATGTTTTAAAATGGATAGAGGCAATTCCAGGTCGAAACAATAATCACAAAATAGTGATAAAGTTTTTGGAAAAAAATATTTTATGTCGATTTGGAATCCTTCAAGCCATGATAAGTGATGGTAGAACACATTTCTGCAACAAGTCATTTGAGTCTTTAATAAACAAATATGGAATCATATACAAAGTTATCACCCTTTATCACCCCCAAACAAATAGACAAGTAGAACTTGCTAATAGGGAGATCAAACAGATCTTGCAGAAAACAGTGAACCCTAATAGGAAAGACTGGTCTTTAAGACTTAATGATGCACTTTAGGCTTATCGAACTACTTATAAAACATCATTAGGTATGTCATCTTATAGACTAGTCTTTGAAAAACCTTGTCACTTGCTTGTGGAACTTGAACATAAAGCTTATTGGGCTATTAAAGCTTTCAATTCAAATCTTAATGATGCTAGTCAGCTGCGGAAATTATAAATAAATGAGCTTGAGAAAATAAGAAATGACGCATATGAAAATTCAAGAATTCATAAAGTAAGAATCAAAGAGTTTCATGACAAAAAAATATTGGGAAAAACATTCAATGTTGGTCAAAAAGTCTTCCTTTATAATTATCGACTCCATTTCTTTCTTGGAAAACTAAGATCAAGATGGAGCGGTCCTTTTATTGTGAAACGTGTGTATCCATATGGGGCTTGTGATATCGAGAATCCAAAGAATGGTAATGTTTTCAAGGTAAATAGACATCGTTTGAAAGCTTACTTTGATAATTTTTCAATTGAAAATGACTCTATTGAATTGGGTGATCCTTTATATAAAAATTGATATTTTTTTCTCACATTGATTTTGTGTTTCCTTTTGATGTGACCTTTGTTTTGTTAGTTTTTTTTCCCACCCCAGTCAAATGACAAATAACGGTACTCTGTGACTTAAGTCGGTTCTTTTAGTTTCCCATAATAATTGATATCTGTGTATATATTTATTTAATTATTTGCTCTTTCTCCCTTCTTTACATCTCTTCTCATTTGAAAATGGACACCACTTTTGAAAAATTAAAAAAGTATTTTCCTACTCTGCCTCAAAATGCGATTATAAAAATTTACCGTGCTAGATGTATAAAATTGAGATTGTTAATGAACCATGGAATTCCTGAAGATATTCATTGGCTAATTAAAGCAAAGGTCCGATTATCAGGTGAGTCATCTAATTCTTTCATTTCATACATGCTTGGCATAAGTAAAAGCACTTTTGCAAAGAAATGTCGTGCAAAATGACTGAAAGTCTGTCATAGATGTGCACGATGGACTTGTAATGCAAAATGTTGTTCTTTAGGAATGGTATCTGTAAATCATAAAGATAAAATACAGTTCATTAAGGATGGCTTAAGTAAGGAGTCTTTACATAATCTTCTATTGACTCTTGAGACACACCCTAGTGGAGATGTGCATCATGTAATTTAAGATTTATGGCCACAATTTCATAAAGAACATGCTCAATATAGTCTTAGGAATCTGACTAAAAGAGACCCTATTTGCCAGTTTTTAAGAAAACTAGATGGGAAACCTATCCTCGACCCATAGAGGGAATTTAAACCATTGTTGGACGTAAAACCAATAGAAGATGTGAGCCACAATCATAATTATCTATGCATACACATGTTAACTATCTGTACATACACATGTTTTAAAATAATAATAATAATAATAATGAGAGAGAGAGAGAGAGAGACTCTAGTTGGCCTACATATAGGTGGTATGATTGCATTTTCATTTTCTCATCTATAAATTCTTCTCTTCCTTCCCTTCATTTCTACTTAACCCACACATTTCATAGATATCAAAGTGTGTAGAAATGACAAGTTCCTCAAGTCATCAAATATAAAATATTTGTGTTTTTGGTGGATCTAGTCCTGGGAAAGAAAAAGAGTTTTTAGAATCAGCAAATCATCTTGGTCAGGTATTAGTTGCAAGAAAGATCCATTTGGTGTATGGAGGAGGCAACCTTAGGTTAATAGGGGGGTGTCAATAGCTGTATTTTTAGGAGGTAGTCAAGTTTTAGAGGTTGTCCCCAAAGCTTTAGCATAAGGAGACATTATTGGAAACACAATTGGAGAGAAACTACAGGTCTCCACAATGTCTAATCGAATGAATACAATGTTTAAACATGTTGATGCCTTCATTGCCTTGCCAGGTGGTCTAGGCACATTGGAAGAGATCTTTCATATTTCCTCGGTTTGTTAAATGTTAATGGTTATTATGATAAGTTATTGTCTTTCTTGATCATGTTGTGAACAAGAATTCCTAACATCTTTAGCACGACAAATCATAATCTTTGCTGCTACTATTGAACAATTGATTAACTAACTACAATCTTTCATATCTATAATTGATCCCTCTAAGAGTCACATAAATTAGTCAACTAAGGACAGTCGTAAAAAGCTTAGATTGGATTTGAGCCTTTACTTGTGAAACCTTGTGTTTTATTATTTTGTTTTGTTATTTCTTATATATGTTTAAGTGTGTTTCAAGTTTGTCAGTGTTCGTTGTTTCAGGTGATATCTTCTATACTTTATCTTTCTACCTTAGAACATTTAGGATAATGTTTCATTTTAGTTGGGGGAAGGGGTAGTAGTTGATACTTACAAAAAAAATTTACTAGCTATATTTTTTATTTGCAAAACCATTGTTATTAAGATGGTAGAGTCAAAGAGTTGTTTTGTTAAAGTGACATTTGAGACACATCTTAGTAACCATTCTTAATAAGGTCTATTATAATACTTCTTGAAATATTTAGATTTACAAACTCTCGTATTATTATCTATTGCTTCTGCTCATATACTCATTTAACAAGTATTTTTAAACCTTCATGTTCACACACACACTTTAACATATAGTTGTGGGTTGCATATTGGATTATTATATTATTTATGTTCTTTTTTTAAAGGTAATAAATAAAGAAAAAAGAAAAAAAAGATGATAAATATAATTAAAAAATTAAATAAAAACGTAGATAAATTTAGTTTCATAGCCTCCCTAACCTAAACAATTAAGCCTGAAGGGGTGTTTTAACACCTAATACTCTAAACTCCACTGACTTAGGAGCTATTGGCTCAACGCTTGTTACATGGGTTGAGGAGAAAAGCTTAAGGGAATAAAACATTGCATTATCTACATATCAGTATCTACAACCCGAGTTATTAAGCTTAAAGGGGTGTCTCAACACTTAATGCCCTAAGACCAACTGGTCTGGGAGTCGTTAGCTGCAAGCTTATTATATGGGTTAAAGATGTATTGTGTTTTAAGTTATATGTATATATAAAAAAAAAGATAAAAAAAATAACAATCCCAACTCAAGGAAGTTGACCTTAAACATTAGAATATAATGTTGTTTTATTCTAATAAAAGCCCTATCATCTATGTTTTCATATATTGAGCACAAAAAAAGGTTTATCAATATCTTATTTCAATAATATGAAGCAAATATATATAAATTTAATGAGAGTTTGTTTACTTGGATAGAGTAATGGAAGTTAAATGATGAATGCCTTACTTTGGGGAACTTGCAAATTATTTTTTTTATTTTAACGCTTTGATTACTAGGGATTAGTAATAAGCTGGTTGGAGGGTGTGATTAGTACTTAAAAGTACATTTTTATTAAGGTCTTATATCATCATTTTGCACTTGAAGTATTAATAACTCCTTAACCAGAGCATGTTTTATAATAACAAGTCTGATAATATAAGATACCTTTAATTTATGGTAAATGCTCATTTTAAATGCAGGTATTCTCACAATTCAAAGGATTGATTGTTGTGATTAATTATTGGAAGTGAAAGGACAAAGAAAAGGCTAAGCCTACGAAGGAGATGCAGATTCACTTTAAATTCAAACACTATTCAGTCATCGGATCATATTTAGAGCTATAGATCTTAGATTTCATATTAATTTGCCATTTTTAAATTCAAAGTTTGGCCATAAAAGAGAAGTCTGAATCTGTCCTTCAATCCAGCCCAAACACTACTCAAAGTTTTACTCATAAATAAGTTCTAGAAGTCCAAATGATCTGAAATTTGGTGGATGGAAGGAAAAGATAATTTCCAACAACTTTCATGAAGAAGACTAGCTCAAATTTAAATGGTAGAAATGATATTTCATCCAGACACAAGCATGAGGGCTATCCACCACGTCCACCAGCAGCACTGCTCATTAATTTAAACATATCTCGAGATTTAGTGCTCCAAATGATCTAAAATTTGGTAGGTGAAAGAAAAAGACAATTTCCAACAACTTTTATGCAGAAGACTTTATCAAATTTTGATTGCATCAATGTCAATTCAACCAACCAAAAAACTTGAGTGATGTTATTCACCAAGTCCACTCATCAATAGTTGGCCACTACATCAATTATTAATTACCAAATGAATAGTTTTGAATTTTAGCCTATAAAAGAATGCATTTGCCATTCATTTGGGCATCTTGTTTTTCATATCAAGATCATATTCTTGCTCTCTCTCTTTATATTTTTGTAATGCTTAAGTTTTGTGATTGATACTTAAAAGTGTATTTTTATCAAGGTTTTATATCATCATTTTGCACTCGAAGTATCAATAACTCCTTAACTAAAGCATGTTTTATAATAACGTATCTAATAATATAAGATACCTTTAATTTATGGTAAATGTTCATTTTAAATGCAGGCCTATCACATAAATAAAAGGATTGATTGATGAATTTAAGAACTGAAATTAAAAGGACAAAGAGATGGCCAAACTTAGAAAAGAGATGTCGGTGCAATCCAAACCAAAACACTATTTGGTAATTGGGTCATATTTGGAGCTGTAGATCTCAGACTTAGGTCTACTTTATATGGATAGAAAGGTAAGACATAGGCCTACAATTTTTATATGAAGCCCAAGATCTAAAAAGGCCATTTTCAAGTCCAAATTATAGCAACAACAAAGAAGCCCGAATCTGTCTTCCAACCCGAGCACTGTTCAGTATTTGGCCCATATCTGGAGTTCTAGAAGTCCAAATGAGCTTAAATGTTTACACAAGAAAGCTGAGATACTTTCCTACAACTTTCATGTTTTTAGGTGGCTCCAATTTTGACGTTATCAATGACATTTTAGGCATACAAGAGAAGATAAGGATTGTCACCAAGTCAAGAGTTGGTCACCCACTCATCAATTAGTTATCAAATCAATAGTTCCCAATTTTGACCTATAAAAGGAGGCATTTGCCATGCATTTAGGCATCTTGGTCTCCAGATCAAGATCATGCTTTTGCTTTCTCTCTTTGTATTTTTTATATTGCTTATGCTTTGCTTTCATTAATATCAAGTTTATGCATTTCATTTCCTTTCCTTTACTTAGTTAACTCTTATCTTATTTATGTTCTTATTTTGTTTATTTATTTTTCTTTCTTTTTATTATGTTTAGTTAAGTTTATTAAGTCAAGGTGAAAAGGTTACACTAATGGTGTAAGAATAAGTATAGTGTAAACTTAATATGGACTTTAATGTTTGATACTGACATGTTTTGTATTTGTTCTCTTGTTCACTTTTTAATACTTTGCTTGTTAAATGACTAATCTTGATTTATGTTGTATAACACTTGGCACAACAAATGTTTGGCACTTTCATAGCCCATACTGTATGATATAACCGACACCTGAGCAATGAAAGGAACTTGATTTGTTGTTAACATAAGTTATAATCATGAATGCTTGACAGAATTTATAAGTAGTAGCATTAATTGAATAAGATGACTAATGTAATCATACTAACAATCTATAATCCGATTGGAACCTCCTTTATGTGTGGTTTCCAATTGAACAATAAGAGTTTATACTATACTTGTTTGACATACCATTAGTGGAACCTCTAACCTTGACATTTGTTATTATCATTGTTTAATCCTTACATTAATATTCCGTCTCAAAGTTCTTATCATCTTCTTCTCCTTCTCCTTCTTTTTCTTTATTATTAGTATTATTATTACTATTATTATTAGTATTACTACTACTACTATTATTATTAGTATTAGTATTACTACTATTATTAGTATTATTATTATTACTACTACTAATATTATTATTGTTATTGTTGTTACTGTGTTGTTGTTTATAATTTATACAATTAACCTCCTTGTGATTTGACCCCAGTCTTGTTGGGTTATTTATTACTTCGACACTTCTGCACTTGGGAGAAGATATCAATCTTTTAGTCGTGTCATTTTGCTTTCATTAATCTCTTATTCATGCTTTTCATTTCCTTTACTTATATCATGTTTATGTTCTTATATTGTTTCTTTAAGTTTTTCTCCTTTATAATGTCTAGCTAAGTTAATTATGTTAAGGTGAAAAGGTTTCACTAATGGTGTTAGGATAAGTATAATATAAACTCAATATGAACTTCAATGCTTATATCATAAACAACCTGCTATTAACATATCTTATCATTTTTATCTTATTAATTTTTAATACCTTACATGTTAAATGGTTAATCTAGATTTGTGTTGTATAACACTTGGTAATCAAATACTTGATCCTTCATAATTTTTCGCCGACATCGTTATTATGAGAGGAACTTGATAAAATTTATAAGTATGATGTTATGTAAATAAGATGATTAATATGATCATGTTGATAATTAATAAAGAGTTTATACCTTACTTATCTCTAATACTATTAGTGTATCCTCTAACCTTGACATTTGCTTTTATCATTGTATAATCTTCACATTAATCTTGCATCTCAAAGTCCTCTTTAACTCATCTTCACCACCACTATCATTGTTGTTGTTATTGTTGTTATTATTATTATTTATAATTTATATAATTAATTTTCCTGTGATTCGACCCCAGTCTTGCTAGGTTATTGATTACTTTGATACTCTATATTTAGGATAAAACATCAACTCTTTGATCGTGTCAATTTTCTCTAGCCCTTCTTACCCTAAAAAAATAGGGACATCATGCGTCTTTGAACCGATAACCATCTTTTAGCTAACCTAGCCTCCTCCATCCCTCGGGACCAACAAGGGGTAGTATAGGAATATTCCCTTGTTGCCCATTGACTACGCCTTTCGGCCTGATCTTAGGCCTTGACTCACCCTTCATGGACGAACCTTACGGAGGAATCCTTAGGTTTTCAGGGCATTGGATTCCCACCAATGTTTGCGTTACTCAAGCAGACATTCTCGCTTCCACTTCGTCTCCGCAACATTTTTTTGACAAAAAAATGAGGATTGTCCTTGTTAACTAGTAAATAATTAATTTCCTTTTTTTTTTGGGGGGGGGGAGGAAAGAAAAGAGGGTAGGGGGTGATTAGTACTTAAAAGTACATTTTTATCAAGGTTTTATATCATTATTTTGCACTTGAAGTATCAATAACTCCTTAACTAAAGCATGTTTTATAATAACATATCTAATAATATAAGATACCTTTAATTTATGGTAAATGTTCATTGTAAATGCAGGCCTATAACATAAATGAAAGGATTGATTGATGAATTTTAGAACTGAAATTGAAAGGACAAAGAGATTGTCAAACTTGGAAAAGAGATATTGTTGCAGTCCAAACCGGAACACTATTTAGTAATTATATCATATCTGAAGCTGTAGATCTCGGATTTAGATCTATTTTATATGTATGGAAAGGTAAGACATAGGCCTACAACTTTCATATGGAGCCCAAGATTTAAAAAAGTTATTTTCAAGTCCAAATTGTAGCAACAACAAAGAAGTCTAAATTTGTCCTACAGCCCGCACATTGTTTAATGTTTGACCCATATCTAAAGTTCTAGAAGTCCAAATGAGCTCCATTTTTTTCTGGAAAGCTGAGACAATTTCCTACAACTTTTATGTTTTCAAGTGGTTCCAATTCTGATGTTACCAATGACGTTTTGGGCAGTCAAGAGAATATAAGGATTGTCACCAAGTCAAGAGGTGGTCACCTACTCATTAATTAGTCATCAAATCAACAGTTCTCAATTTTGACCTATAAAAGGAGGCATTTTCTATGTATTTAGGCATCTTGGTTTCCATATCAAGATCATACTTTTGCTTTTTCTCTTTGTATTTTTTGTATTGCTTATGTTTTGCTTTCATTAATATTAAGTTTATGTCTTTCATTTCCTTTCCTTTCCTTAGTTAACTTTTATTTTGTTTATGTTTTTATTTTTTTTTCTTTTTCTTTCTTTTATTATGTTTAACTATGTTTATTTGTCAAGGTGAAAAGGTTACACTAATGGTGTAAGAATAAGTACAATGTAAACTCAATATAGGCTTTAATATTTGATACTAACATGTTTTGTATTTGTTATCTCGTTCACTTTTTAATACTTTGCTTGTCAAATGACTAATCTAGATTTATGTTGTATAACACTTGGTACAACAAATACTTAGCACTCTAATAGCTCATACTGTATGGTATAACCGACACCTGAGCTATGAAAGGAACTTGATTTGTTGTTAACATAAGTTATAATCATGAATGTCTGATGAGATTTACAAGTATTAGCATTAATCGAATAAGATGACTAATGTAATCATGTTAACAATTTATAATATGATTGAAATCTCCTTTGTGTGTGGTTTCCAATTGAATAATAAGAGTTTATATTATACTTGTTTGACATACCATTAGTGGATCCTCTAACTTTAACATTTATTATTATCATTGTTTAATCTTTATGTTAATCTTCCATCTCAAAGTTCTCATCAACTTTTTCTTCTTCTTCTTCTTTATTATTATTATTATTATTATTGTTATTGTTATTGTTATTGTTATTGTTATTACTATTATTATTGTTTATTATTGTTGTTACTATTATTGTTGTTGTATTGTTATTATCTATAATTTATACAATTAACCTCCTTGTGGTTCGATCCCGGTTTTACCGGGTTATTTATTACTTTGACACTCCTGCACTTGGGAGAAGACATCAATCTTTTGGTCGTGTCAAGGGGTAAAAAAATTAGACTATTAAGGTCAACTATACTAAATCCTTTATTTTATTAAATAAATTGACTTATACGGATAACGAGAATCAAACCTGCGTCTTCTCTTTGGCAAGGAAAATTTTTACCATTTAACTATATCCGTATTTTTTTTTCTCTTAATATTGACACACAGTACCTGGATTCTATTTGTGAATAGCGATGCTAGATATTCTTTTCAGGACCATTCCTATTATATTCCTATTACCTATTTAATATATTCCTATTATATTTAATTAATAGATTACATATAATACATTTAGATTTATATAATACATTTAATTTATGTAATATATTTATATAGTTATATGATTTATGTATTTAATTTTTTATTTGAATAGAATTCAAATTTATATTCATTGAGAATTTATTAAAAATGTAATTTAGAATTTTTTAGAATTCATTATTCTAAATTAGAATTTAGAATGATAATTTAGAATGATTTTCTAATAATATAACTTGTAAATTTCTTTTAAACAAAGCCAATATGAATACATATATGAATGAGTCTTGATTTTTCACTAGAAAATAAAAAAGAATGCCACAACACATATTATTTAAAAATATTTACATCCATATAAAAGAAAATAACAAATTACGGTTGACAATGATTGTATTAAAATGGTAAGAATATAACAAAACCAAGATGCAAGATTAAAAGGTTTCAACCATAATGTAAAAAATAGACAAACTAAAAACAAACTTAAGGAATAGATAGGTCTTTTAAAAAACTTATTTTAATTGGGTTTTAGAATCAATTGACTTAAAAGAGAAGCTAACCTAAAAGCTATATTGCAACTTCTAAATAGATACAAAACATAATAGTTATAAGCACACATAGGAATCCATATATATTTCATCATAAGTCCAAACAATATAAATGGGGTAATAATATCAATATTGTAATTAAACGACATAGAAAGGGGAAATAACAAATAATAACATGCCCAAACTAGATATTTAGCAATTCTAACAATGAGAGGTTTAAGACATTTTAAGTTTAATATTTTAATTAGTAGAAAGTTCTAACCTTTCTAATATAACTTATAAGTGTGAACATTGACACATATATGTCTAAAACTAGATATTATGGTTGAGGTTTAAACTTAACTAACTTAAAGAGACCTACCTTAAAAGATAGAATGCAATTTTTTAAGACTGCATAGAAACACTACAAACACAAACAAAATATTAGAAAGCATTCATAAACTTATTAATGATGGTGAACAATATAGAATAAATAACATGAAGGATGCTATGACGTAGCAATAATAAAAAAAGAAGATACAACCTAATGGTGGTGAATTTAAACAAAGTATTTCATAAATCTCACATAATAAAGAAGAAATTAGTTAGATTGAGCTTTAATTGTTTGATTGTTTGCTTACTTATTTTTACTACTTTATTATGCATGTTTATATACTACGCATGCATAAGTACATCAGGTATGAATTAATGCCTTCATGTATTTTTATTTTTTGAATAAACTTAATTCTAGGTTAAGTGTGGAATAGTAATTTGTCTTATGACTTTCAGTCGGAGTTCAGATTCATGAGAAATCTAACTATAAGCCGAGCATTTACTTAATAATAACAATTACACTGTGCCCTAACTATTTTTTGTAAATCCCTACACCACCTTTATGAAAAGAGGTTATTAGACATATCATAGACTCTTTTAAAACTAGTTATTGAGCTTACCCCTCATGTCATAACCTAGAACCTACCTTTAGGGTATAGACTACTTAATAATTCATTTTGCAATATTTTGCAATAGTTCAAACTTGATTAAAATCCTAAACTTTACAGGGTTGTTTTTTTTAAGCTAAAACTATGACTTCCATGACTTTTTCTGAGTATGGGGAAAGATCCATGATGATGCATCTAGTTGAAGGGGATTTTCTCTAAGTACTGAATTACTATACATAACCAAAATACATTAACTCATAGATAATATAAAGAAGCTTATGACAGTCTTATGATATGTGGATGAGACTTTGTTTGACAGAAAGTAAGGGAGAATTGCCCACCTAATAAGGATCTTAGTTTAGATTTCTACAGGCAAGGCCTTAATGGATTTATGGAATCCATGTTATATGTGTCGCCTTTGATGATATTGACATAACCCCTACCATCAAAGAGTATGCCCAGATTCTTAACTTCCCATATAACCCTTATAAAGTATATTTTAGACAAAGAATTAAGAACACAACTACCAAGATTGTAAAATTATTGCATCTATAAAATTTGATCAATACAAGATGTTTAATAGAGAATTTAAGTGGAAGTTAATGATGAATAAAATAAAGGTAAATAAAGATAAGGGAATACTAAGTAGTTGTTTTAACCACCTTCGAGTTAGTTTCGTTTCCTTTAGAAGTTATTAGGATCATCAATATTGAAGCTGCTAACGCCTTAGTTGAATATGAATGACAAAGAATAACCCCACCTCAGCTTTCTTGGCTGAAACTCTTTTATCCCTAAACCATTGTAAATTGCATGGAAAGGGAGCAATGTGGTGTTGTGTTCTATATTATATATGGATAGTCAACCATTTAGAGACACCAAGAAAAGTTTTCAATAATTTCTGGTTGTTCAACATAAGACCTTTCATGATGATTTTAAGTGAGGAATGGAACAACTTAAATTAAAAGTCATGGTTAAAAAATTACCAAGCATTTTATCAGAGTAATTTCAGGTGGAAAAGCCCTTTGGGTAAGCAATTCATCTTATCTTTTGAGTTGTGGTGATATAGAATGGGTCCCATTGATTGGTTTAACTAGTTACATCAGCTACTCACCCTTATTAGTAGCTAGGAAATTTAGAGGCATTTAGTACCTATCAAGGACATAAGGACTAGCTAAGTATAATAGTTTGTTCAAAGATGTCAATCACATTATCAGATGTGATTGGACGTAGCTTGTTTTATTCTACAGAGAGGAACAACAAAAATAATCCTCAACCAACCCTAATTACTTAGTATGGAGGAATGATGAATTATTTGGGTGCTCAGAAACATTAGAATGCAAAGCCAAACATCAGTCAGGAAGATCCTCTACCATAGAACCCATAAAAAAAGGGGTAAATAATGAAGAAGAATTGCTATAGGAGTTAGATAAGCTGAGGATTGAGTTGAAAAATAGTAAGAGTCAACAAAAATTCTTAGAAAACCAACTTTTAAAAAGAAAAGGATGAAGGCCTTTCTAAACCAATAGTTGAGACAAAAGGTTGAGTGGATAGTTGAATTAATACAGGATTTGAAGTGAGGAAAGAACCACTAAAAGATGGATAAGCAATCTAAGGAAATTGTGCATGGAATCTAAGGATAATAGAAAGAAAGAATGATCAAGTATGATGATCTAGTGAACAAACATGTAATGCTGGAAAAAGAGTTGGTGACTCTGAAAAAGGCTTGTGAAGGTAGGAGACGTGCTGACAAGGAATCAATAACTTTTTTAAAAAAAGAGAAGGATCACAACAAAATGAGACTAGAAGTTGCAAAAAAAGTAAAATTGACTAATCTCATTATTGAAAAAACAAAAAAGCTTAAGAGCTCAATACAAGGCTGAGATGATGATGAAAGAAGCAAAAAGGGTAGGGAATACTAGAATAGAGTAAATGCTTTGAAAGATTAGGTCTCTACAATCTAGTATGAGCAAGTTGATTTGGATAAAGCAAAGGTTATCAAAAATAGCCTAAATCAGAGAAAAAAGTAAAAACATTTCTTGGGCATTTTAATTACGTAGATCGATTCATATCTTAGCTAACAGTAATATGCAAGGCAATTTTCCATTTACTCTAAATAAAAAAATATGAGAATATGGAACAATAATCACAGGAAACCTTTGTTGTAAGAAACTACCAAGCTTCGCCTATGAATGTCTACCACAGTTAAAATGTTGACCAACAAAAATGATATTAAAGATATTCAAATTTCACAACCAAGGCTTCTTTTTTATCTGATGGATATTATACTATGATAGAAGCACTCATACTAGAGGACACAGACCAAATTTTCCAGTATTTTTTATTTGGTAATCCTTGTTCTATAAACCTTCAAAAAAAAGAAAAGCAAATTTTTATTTCTAATTAAATGAGTCTAGATAATAACTGCTACAGATATATAAATATATTGATTGGATCATTCTGGTGTTGTGTGGTCAAACGAAAGGTTTTTGTGATTCCATAGGAACAATCCTTTTAACACGATGTTGAATTTAGTAAAAGATGTTGTAGAGTAGTTGTTTGTTTAAATTAATTTTAACTTGTTATTGTGTGAAATACATGTGTATTGTGGTTTAGTATAAATTGGTTGATTGATCCATTGTAAAATAAAAAAAGAGGAGTATGAAATGGACATGAATCAATAGGAAACTACGAATACTAAAAGCTTAAACTGTTTTATCTCATGTGTTGCAGTATAAATTTAAAAATAGCATGGTATTATTCTGTAGAATTCTATCAAATTCAACATCTTTCTTCATGCGAGGATGTTTCTTTTGTTGTCTCTTCATGCTTTGGTGGAGGGACAAAATAGAAAAGGTTTGGTCTCGGGGCAGAGCCAAGAATTTTTCCTATTCTGGACTATGATATAAATGCATATAAATTATTTTTTAAAATCAATCATTCACTCATATATATAAATTTATCAAGTTAACAATAAAGTTTTAATTGCATTTAAGATGTAAAGAGATTTTTGCTGCAAAGCTCAACAAAGTAAATTAGCAATTCCTATTATTTTATGCATCAAATAAAAGATGAATATAAATTCAAAAGATTTCATCACAATCAAACAACCACTAGCTTCTCCACATATAGAGCTAAAAGATCCTTCTTGAACCATACTTTTAAATATAGTAATAGTTACATCATAAATATCTACTAAGCTGTAAATAAAATCAAAATGAGAGCTCAATGAGTAGTTTTATTTCGATGTAAATTACATATTTGATTAACCTCTTTACCAGCCTCACGTTCTTTAGTAGCTACCATATGTGTAATTTCTATAACTTGAGCATAATGTGACTCGATATGATGTTTTGAAAAAGCACTAATTAGATTGATAATGATTGTTATTTTTGAAAAAAATAGCTAAATAGAAATTTCATTTCCAGCTACTGCAAATAATGTTAATTGTAGTCCGTGAGCAAAGCAATGTATATAATATATATATAAGAACAATCTCTTATAAATAAAATGAGTTATTAAGTTTTTATAATTTTTTTAATAAATGTGTCTATTTTTGTTTCAAGGTATTATCACTAGTACTTGACTATGGAGACTCTGTACGGTAAGTTAACATGTAAACTTTTGTAAAAATAACAAAAAGTACTTTATTATGTTTTTTTTTATTGCTAAAACACATATAATTTATTTTGTTTGATTGTTTAGTAACTTGTGTTTTGCCAGGAAATATGAATCATATTATATTAGAAATGTTTCCTTTTTGGAATAGCTTCTATTTTTTATATTTGTTATTTTGTAATTATGTACTCTAATTTTAATAAGTTAAATATTTTATACGTGAAAATAAGAGAAATAAATCTAACACATTAAAGCAAAAAAAAAATTGACTGAATTCTTGGAATACAAAAACCACTAATAGTTATTACATTTAACCAAAAATCTAACACAAGAAGCAAGATCCATATTCCGTTAATTGCCCACCTCACCCTTGGCCTGGTCAGAGCATCAAGATCTGCCTGCAAAACAAAAACTACTAGATAGCAGACAAGAGCAAGCTTCATGGCAGGTCAAATCCCCCAACGTGTCATGAACTGCAAATTATAGCAGACAAGAGCAAGCTTCATGGTAGGTCAAATCCCCCAACGTGTCATGAACTGCAAATTAATGAAAGCTTTTAAATTAATGATTGAATTGTGGATGACCATTATTTGAATTTGTTGAACAGAGGGAAAATTATCTTACTGTGGATGATTAGGGTTGTGTCAAAATCAAGCTGGTGACCTGGCAGTATGAAAGTGAAAACTATTAAGTATAGGCTTGACTCTTTTCCATCATGAACATAAATTCTTGTTTCTGTCCGTCAAAATGGATGCACACCATACCCAAAAGTGTACAGCTTCCTAGTTTCCCTCAATGCACGGCACAGTCAAGCTTTCTAGGCATGACATCCTAACGAGGCTGTACAATTAATGTAACAATGTTCCCTTCTCCGATAAATGACTCACAGCATGCATGACTCCTTGCACGCGATCCACCAAGGCTACCGACGTTCTGATGAGCTATGCAAATGGCATGCAGGGAGCCAGGCACACAGGGATCTAACACAGGCACATATTTTAGTCTGAACTGATACATGAAGCTTTTTGGAGATCAAACGGAGCTCAATTAGTTCCTGTTAGACAAGAAAAACAGTGCATTTGTATTAATATATCTAAGCATTATATGCTGCAACTTCAAAAGTTCAAACCAGAAAAGATATGTTAAATTTCATAAATATTGTTCACCACCTTGAAATAATGAGGCATGAAAGTGCCTGCTGTTTGGAAGCACCATGACACAAGGAGCAAAAGCATTGCAACAGGAAAGCATGGATAAATAGATCCCTTCTTGCCAAAATGGGACAATCAAGTTGGTTTCTAAGGGATTGTCCACACCATACCTCCCTTTCTTCATTGTTTAAAACCAACTAGCTGTTGAGAAGGATTTTTGGCAAACAGAGAAAAAAACTACAGAGAAACACTTTACCTGAAAGGCTCTTTCTTTCTATATTTTGTCTGTAAATATGGTGAAGGCTACAGAGATATGCGTGTGAGCCTAAAAGTGTATCATAGAAGATTTAAGGAAATAGAAAGGGAAATACACGAGGTTGGCAATTGGCAATTTTTCCTCTCTCTCTGTGACTTATCCTCTGGATTAGAACAGAATGGTCTTCGAATAATTCATTGTCAAGTTGATAGAAAGGCTGCCATGTTCAATCAGTTCTCGAAAATGCTTCACTGGAATAAAAGGTCCCATGAGTGGGGGCGTTGGCACCACCTTCGTGTTTGAACAGGCCTTGTGATCTAAATGGCTGAGATTCTTCTCTCTCTTCCATCTGCAGCCAGGTGCTCCGCACCAGCATCCTCCTCTCTTTTCCAAAAACCTATCTTTTACTACTGTCTGTAATCTCTCACAAAGCTATTCCATTTGTCCATTATAATCATAAGGGTTCAGTTTCTTCTTTTCCTTTTGAACTCTTGCATGTTTCACAAATGCTTGACCATACTCTAAGCAGATGGAGTCAAACTCCAGTTCTGAATATCTGGTATCAACAACGTTTAGCTCAAGCTTATGAGATCATCACTCCTCAGCATAATCATAGAAACTTTTCTGCAAAAAAAAGATGGATCCCCACAGTGTGCTTCAGGACAATAAAGGGAATTCGATCCTCTCCAATAAACTTTAGCCCACGAAAACATCCAATGAGCACATAGATCCAGCCATGGCAATGACAAATTGCATCCAGAAAACTACTGATAGTATGCATTATTATCTGACTAGGTGCACATATAATAATAGTGCGTTTATTAATCAATCTCTTTTCAGATACACGTGTTAATCGATTTCTTATCAATGCATTCGTTAAGAATGCCCTGGAGAAAACATTGAGACTGAATAAGACAAAATTAAGAGATAGAGAAAGAGAAGCTGTGTCTGAAAGCTAATACGGTGCGGACTTGACAATATTTTATCTCTTGCTGTCAGGATTACCACAATCCACTGTCGAATTCCTTTTGCATCAGCTTGTTAAACGTTTCAGACCTTACACAGTCTGTTCCTGGTCATATTGATAGATACGTTGTCTGGTTGCATAAGCTCGTTTGCGTGGATAATTAATCAACAAATAGTGATGGTTTAAATTCAAGAATTCTCATCGCTAGCGATTTGCAATATTCTTTATCACTGAAACAGGAAGGACCATCAATCTAAATCTAGATTCCCAAGCATTTATACAAGCATGGGGACCACCAAAGGATTATTAAACGTAGGGTGGTTGATTGGAACATTGACTAGGACTGCGTTGGCAAACTTTTCGTTTTAGTGGTTCATGTAATTTTTGGGCTTGGAATTTGAGTTTCAGCGGATTCATATGAATTTGTCCTAGTCTATTACATCAAGGCATTGTTGTCCAGTGTTCAGATGGGCAAATTTTTTGTTTTTAACTTCCTTGGAGATCAAAACATGTAGAATGGTATACAAATGGAATTCCCCATCACATCTATAAATGAACACAAAGATAACAAAGAGAAAATGGGAAGGGGCGTATTGAAACAACGTGATGTACAAAAATGCTCAAGACATGTATACAGTAGCCGTATAGCAGCACTCAGTGCTGAAGGTGAGGTAATGGTACCTCTTTCGTCATATCAATTTCAATCGACATCTAAGGATCCTGTCTGTAGACTACAAGAGCAATCCATCCTTCACTATTTGCTCTAGAAAGGTTGCCACATCCGACATAGTAGGTCGCTCGTTAGGATTTTCTCTGACAGCCAATTCTGCTATCTCGGCAACTTTAAGTAGGGACTCCACATTTCTTGGAAAAGTGACATATCTATCAATTATGGCAGCTGCTTTGCCCTGTTTAATTAATGGCACAGCCCACTCAACAATATTTGGTGGAGTGTAATCTCTATCATAAGTTTTTCTTCCGCTAAGAATCTCTAGCAGTACAATTCCAAAGTTGTATACATCACTTTTCATATCTCCACAAATATCCTTCTCATTTGCTGAAAGAAGCCCAAAATCTGCGATTCGTGCTCCCCAGTCAGAATCCAAAAGGATGTTAGAAGTCTGGACATTATGATGGACAATTGGCGGTTCCGCTTCCATGTGAAGGTACTCAAGTCCCTTGGCAGCCTGCATTGAAATCTTCAACCTAAGGCTCCAATTCAGAGGAGAAAGCCCACCATGGAGGTGATCATGAAGCGTGCCATGGGGCATATACTCGTAGACAAGCAGCCTTTCCCCCATTTCTAAGCAGTAACCTAACAAGTTCACAATATTGCAATGCCGAACGTTGCAGAGGACCTCTAATTCCATGTCAAAATTCCTGCTATTAGAGTGAATTATCGTGGCAGCGTTTGCCCTCTTGACTGCAACCTGTCTCCCATCAGCTAAAACTGCTTTATAAACAAAACCATAGCTTCCTCGACCAAGCTCGTTGAACTCTCTGAATCCATTGGTGACATCTTTAAGCTCTGATAGTCGGAAAACTTGAGCCTTCCCAGGACAAGGAGTGATGGATTGAGGAAGGTGAGAATCATAAGCAACGTCAGCTTCGAGCTCTGGTTTGCCGATACAAGAATGAAACTGATTCTTTGTTCTTTCTTCGTTTCGGCTGGCGAATAAACATGGAAGAACACACCAGCTAACTAATATCAACAAGAAACCCAAAGCAGAAGAACCAATTATGACTGCTAATCTGCGCAAGTTGTGCCATTGCTTCTCATTATATGATTTCAACCCACAAACTTCCCAACAAGAATTGTTCTGGCAAAGAGAGCAAGCTGTGCATACTCTATCGGCATTCTCAGTACAAGGACTAGATAAGAAAAAACCTTCAGAACAATTTGACCCACATGGAGAACAAATCTTTAAGTCCATTCTAACACACAAGCTTGTCAAGTCCGGTTCATTTAGAATGCTTGCATTGAAAACAAACTCCCCTTCACCGCAAGAACGAGGACTACATAGCCCTGGGCTGCACAACTCCAAAGGAGGACTGTAATCAGGTGGCAAAGTCCCGTTAGCAAACCAGCAATCAATAACCAAATCATCTTCCCTTATCCCACATGTCGTGAAATCAGACGAAGCAATCGCCATAAACCCAGAACCACCCTTTGGAATTAAAGATGAATTGAAACTTCCCCAACACTCGACTGCATGATTATCCTCCCTAATCCCACAGAAATGGTTAGTTCCAGCAGTTAGTGACACAAAACGGGTCCCAACGGGAGGGGTTGAATATGAATTAGTACTGTTGCCCCAACATTTGACATCATTAGACCCCTCCAAAATCCCACAAACGGAATCCCTCCCTGAAGCTAAAACCATGTAATTCTCGGAGAAATTCGAAACGCCGAACCTATCTTTGTTCGGTCCCCAACAAACAACCCCTCTTCCTCTAACCCCACCACAACTAAACTCTTCACCAGAAACAACCTTATCAAACACAAGATTACTAATAGATTGGCCATAAAAGACACCAGTGCCCTGTACAGAAGTTAAACTGTTATTAGCACCGTTGATAATATTCCAACAATCAATCGTGCCGGAATCATGATCAGAGTAATAAGATCCTCTAATAGCACACACATGATTCTTTCCTGCTGCAATATGAGAATAAGCTGTGTTCCTATAAACTGAAGGAACAAGATTTGGACCTGAATAAACTGAGCTCCAACAGAATACTTGTGAGTTATTAGCTAAGATTCCGCAAAGAAATCCTTCGCCGCCTGATAGAGCTGCTATGGGACCAATATTACTAAAATAAGCAGATGTAGAAGCTGAGGATGATGATGGTGGCAAAGTGTTATTCTTTATCCAACAAATAACATCTTGCTTGCCACTAGCGTCGATGGCGCAGAAGAAGGCATGGTCTCCAAATGCGGCAGAGATGGGGCCCATGGATCCAAACCCAGATGCAGAAATACAAGAGAGGAGGAGAAAGAGGCCGACGAAGCAAGATTGTAACTGCATAGTTTAAAGGAAGTAAAGCAGAGGATTTGGAGTACCAGGAATTTCATGAACCGAAATGATTGGAGGTTACTTGCTAATTGAGATTTTAGCTGCTGCTGCTGGAGTTAGAGCTATAATTTTGATGATGATATTGTATTGTTGTAGATAATTAGAAGGGACGGGGAAAGAAACGCGGGTGTCGTCGCCATTTTTACAGTTTTGTTTGTTGGGAGACCAGACCGTTGTTACTTGAAAAACGTACTACGTGACGAAATCCAAACTAGTCGTTGGAGTGGTCAATTTTAACAATTTAGCACCTGCCTTAGTATCTAGATTATTGACTCACGTGATGCCTGGAGGTCTGAGAAAAATCTTATTGAACACTAAAAAAAAAGGTTTAGGCGTATGATGCGCCGCTAACGTGTTCCCTAAAAAAAGATTTTGACTAACAATTCAAAATTAAGTATATATTAGACAATATTTAAAAAAAAATTAAAGTATGATATAATACTATTATTTAATAATAAGATGCTAATATATTAAACTAATTATATCAATCTAGTTTGACTAGCAAAATTTACAAAAATAATCTTTAAAAAAAATATATTTGAAAGCTTAATAAGTAAAATTTACAAAAATAATCTTTTAAAAAAATATATTTGAAAGCTTAATACCTAATTAACTTAATGTTAACTATCAAAATTGATAGAAATTAGTAGTTAATAAAAAAATAAAGTAAATTTAAGTAATTCAACTAAAATTATGATGTAAGTCATGCAAGTAGTCAGATTTAATAAATTTTTTATTTTAAATATTGTTTTCTCATTTAATTATATAATAATAAAGTTTATAAAAAAACTTTATATGAAATATTTTTTTTAAATAAAAAAATCAAAACAAGCATGTGTGACTAAGATGGAAAAGGTAGATTATTGTTAATAAAAAAGTAAAATTGTTTTCTTAAAAAAAAATAAGGGGGGGAATGCATATATATTTTTTCCCTAAAAATATAATTTTTAAATCATTTCAATTCAATAAAAATCCACAAACCCAAAATCAAACTTTGTTAGATTTTTTTTCTTCTTGATTTAGATTTATTTATTTTTATGCAATATTGAGCTCTAAAAAACTACTATCAAACTTCTCTTATTGTATGGAACATATGGACATCAATAACAACTATTTGATAAGAATGATATTTTTTTTACTACACTAAAATTCAACTATGCTCTCTTTCTCCTTTCATAAATCAAGGATTAAAAAATAATACAAATAAAATTTTATACCAAGTTTGATATTTCAAAAAAGTAAGCAACCCAAAAGGTATATTGTTGGAAAATGGATGACTAAATGGAATTTTTTGCACCAACTTTGAATCCATCATCCATTTCAACACTTTTTTTATATCCTCTTTCTTATAATTTTTTCTCTGGTCAACAAAAGAGAAGCAATGGGCCATCAATTTTGTAATTTAAGGACTTAATTATTGAAAATAAAATAAAATTAAGGATCAAAATAAGAAAATATATTCCAATCTACAGAGTAAGAAAGTGTACAATATAAAATTAATAGTATTTTAGTGGTGTTTTGTTAATAAATGAATAATAATAAAAGTAATCAAAATGAGACTTATGTTTACTTCGGACATAAAATATTAATCCAACTTCATCCAATCTAAAATCAAAAGGGTAGTCCATAACATGCATCAGTGTAAGGAAAATGTATTATAAAATTAAGAGTTGGTGTGTAAGTATATGTGCTTGTGCATGTGTATAAACATAAAGGATAGTTGGTAAGCTTATGAATTTTTATATTACTGTTAACGAGGAGAAATGGTTAACACGAATTTTTTTTTTAAAAAAAAAACCTATCTAATAGATAGCTCAATCTATCATTTGATAAGTTTTCAACATGGTTATTTATTTTAACAGGTATATTATATCCAGTTTTTCATTAAGTTTTTCTATCTATATTCACCAAATTATATATTTGTCTTTTAATATTACCCTTTTTATATAAGGATGTAATTGAAAATTTTCTTAAAATTGTTCAAGATATTTGATGAAATAAATTTTTTTAAAATTGTTCAACCATTAAGATTTTAATTTTTTCTCAAAAAAATAAAATTATGTTCTTGTGTAGTTTAAGGACATTTTGAGAATGAAAACAAATATAATTATTGTGCTAAACAATTCAAATTAAACAAAGAGAAAATATAAACATAAAAGAGCAAGAAAAGGCTAAGGATTCATAGATATTCTATTCTGAAGTTCTTATTTTAATATAAATAAAAAGAAATTATATATAGACTAAACTAAAAATGTTATTTTATTTTTAATAAATAAAATAAAATAAATATATTTTTTAACAGTTATATCAATTTAATTTTTTTAAATATATGTTAGAGTATTGGATATTGTATAGAGATGTATTCCCAATTATATAAATGTAGGTTCGAATAATTTACCCAAAAAATAATTAGTCTCTCACCGTTGAAACATTGAGTACTTAAAGAAATGGAGACAATATACGCGTAGCACGAAGTCCTAGTGGCATTTTTAGGAAAACACCTTATTAAAAAAAAAAAAAAAACCCCTAAAGGGAAAGGGAAAAAAAAAACCCCTTAAAGGGAACGGATGCAGTTAACCTTCTGCATGAGACGCTGTCGTAAATTATAAACTTGTTGTAAATCCTTTGTTATTTAACATGTAGATAACTACGTGCCCCACTTGTCCGTCCCTTTCTGTATTTGTCACGCATCCTATTATTTAATGCTCCCACTGTTTATTTTCCTTCACATAGCAAAGATTTCAACTCAGATATAACATCCTACCAAACGTGAATTAATATATTGGAATGCTCTCATATTGTGAATTAAAATATTTTTTTTATCATATATTTTGTTAATATATTGGAATGCTCTCATATTCTATTTTATATTTTTAAAAACTATAATGCTTGTGTGTTCACATGACCATCATGCTTTCCGAAACACGTATAAAGTTCTACAGAACTATATACCCCGTAATGTTTCTCTCCACAACTGTGCAGATGATGCTAAACCAGCGATCATTCCACGTGATTGCCTTGTCAGCTGTCTGGACTCTTCCTCTCAATGGCATTTCAAGGGGCTAGGGGTCAATTATCTAACTCTTTCTTTCTATATAATAATTCAGAGCATTCTTGACTTTTTTTCATAATCTATTCAACCCCAAATGGGTCTGCGGAATCCTAATATTATATGCTCGAATAATGCGAACATGCGCCGTCAAGATCTTAGGGGGGGGGGGGGGGGGGGGGGGGAAGTGAGGAAATCAAGGTCACCAGATGCGTTTCTTTTGTCAGGATGGTGGCCTGGGGCCCATTAGCTTGGAGGTACTAATTTTGCATGTGGTCTGTCTTGGAGGTACTAATTCATGGAAATGTCCTTTCCATTCTCATTTTGGTTTCGTAAATGAAAAATATTAGTATAACTATACCCTACGCATATTGCTTTTTAGCGTTAAAGAAAAAATCATTAATGGATTACTAACATGTTTTTGTTGCAATAAAGAAACTGAAAAGTAATCTTTAGGGGGGGAATTCAAGTAAGGAACTAATAAGTCAAATTATACGTTCCGAGGGTTGCCATTATAACTAATGTTATGTGTTTCCATTTCAATGTTAAACCCAGTGTGTAAGAGAAAACTCTAGAATATTAAGAATGAAAAAGTTATTATATATATTGCATTTTGTTTCTACACAATGGATGCAAATTGAATGATATAACACATTCTCATATTTTTTAGAGACTCTCTTTCTCTCTCTCTTTTTTTTTTGTTATTTAACATGATTAAATGATTGATTTTTTTCTTCAAGTACATGAGTGTCAAAGTAATAAATAACTTACAAGACCGAAGTCGAACAACAAGAAGATTAATTGTATAAATTATAGATAACAATAATATAATAACAACAATAACAACAATAATAGTAGCAATAACAACAACAACAACAACAACAACAACAATAATAAAAAAGTTAATGAGAATTTTGAGATGGAAGATTAACGTAAGGATTAAACAATGATAACAACAAATATTAAGGTTAGAGGATCTACTAATGGTATGTTAAACAAATATAATATAAACTCTTATCATTCAATTGAAAACCACACACAAAGCAGGTTCCAATCAAATTATTAATATGATTACATTAGTTATCTTATTCGAATAATATTAATACTTGTAAATGTTGTCAGGTATTCATGATTATAACTTATGTTAACAACAAATTAAGTTTTTTTCATAGCACAGGTGTCGGTTATACCATACAGTTTATGTTATGAAAGTGCAAAACATTTGTTTACCAAGTGGTATATAACATAAATCTAAATTGGTCATTTAACAAGCAAAGTATTAAAAAGTAAACAAGATAAAAAATATAAAACATGTTAGTATCAAACATTAAAATCCATGTTAAGTTTACACTATACTTATTCTTACACTATTCATGTAACCTTTTCACCTTGACATAATAAACTTAACTAAATATAATGAAAGAGAGAAACATAAATAAATAAGATAAGAACATAAATAATATAAAAGTTAACTAAGTAAAGGAAATGAATTGAAAGGCATAAACAAGATATTAATGAAAACAAAACTTAAGCATTACAGAAAATACAAAGAGAGAATGCAAGAGCATGATCTTGATCTGAAAACCAAGATGCCTAAATATATGGTAAATATCTCCTTTTATTAGCCAAAATTTAGAACTATTGATTTGATAAATAATTGATGGGTGGGTGGCCATATTTTGACTTAATGACAATCTTTATCTTCTTGTCTGAATAAAACATCATTAATAATGTCAGAATTGAAACCAGTTATGCTCATGAAAGCTCTAGAAAATTGTCTCAGCTTTCAGGATTAAAAAAATAAGGTCATTTGGACTTCTAGAACTCAAGTTATGGGCTGAACACTGAACAATATTTGGGCTACAGGATAAATTCAGACATCTTTGTTGTTGTTATAATTTAGACTTGAAAATAGCCTTTTTAAATCTTGGACTCCCCATGAAAGTTGTAGGCATTTATCTTGTCCATCCATATAAAATGGACCTAATTTGAGATCTACAGCTCTAGATAAGACCTAATTACCGAACAGTGTTTTAGTTTAGACTGTACCGGCATCTCTTTTCTAAGTTTGGCCCTCTATTTGTCCTTTCAATTTCAGTATTTAAACTTATCAATCAATTCTTTTATTTATATGATAGGCCTGTATTTAAAATGAACAGTTACCATAAATTAAAGGTGTCTTATATTAATAGATATGTTATTATAAAACATGCTTTAGTTAAGGAGTTAATGATACTTTAAGTGCAAAATGATGATATAAAACATTGATAAAAATACACTTTTAAGTACTAATCACACTCCCCTAACCAACTGATTACTAGTCCTAGTAATCAAAGCGTTAAAATAGAAAAATAATTTGTGAATTCCACAAAGCAAGGTATTTATCATTCAAGTTTCATTAATCTATCCAGATAAACAAACTCTCATTAAATTTATATATCTGCTCAATACCTCTTAAATAAGATAATAATAAACCTTCTTTTTGTGCTTAATAAATCAACACATAGTTATGGGGCTTTACTTGGAAGAAAACAAAATTTTTGTTCTAATGTATAAGGTTAACTTCCTTGGGATGAGATTATTATTATTATTATTATTTTAATATATATACATATAACTTAAAACATGATGTATCTTTAACCCGTAACGAGCTTTCGACTAATGACTCTATAACTAGGTGGTCTTAGAGCATTAGGTATTGAGACAACCCTACAAGTTTAGTAACTCGAGTTGCTGATATAGATACATAGATAGTGCAATGTTTGATTCCTTTAAGCTTTTCTTCTCAATCCATGTAACAAGTGTTGGGCTAATAGCTTCTAAGTCAGTTGGCTTTAGGGCATTAAATATTAAAACACTCCTTTGGGTTTAATTGCTTAGGTTATGGAGGTTACGAAACCAAACTTATCTACGTTTTTATTATTATTATTATTATTTTTGCTCTTGTTTTTTGTTTTTTTATTTTTTGTAAATTATGTACTATCCATTTTCCTTAGTTGTTACCTTTAATAAAAGAACATAAATAATGTAATAATTCAATGTGCAACCCACAATCATATGTTAAAGTGTGTGTGTGTGTGAAAATTAAGGTTTAAGAATACATGTTAAATGAGTATATGAGCAGAATTAAGTGATAACAATGCGAGAGTTTGTAAACCTGAATATTTCAAGAAGTATTATGATAGATCTCGTTAAGAATGTTAAATTAGTTAAAAAAATTTTGTCAAATAATTGGAGAGGAACTACAAGTTTCTACAATGTCTGCTCGAATGAATGCAATATTTAACTATGTTGATGCCTTCATTACGTTA
>NW_011501624.1:0-954 GCF_000495115.2 Populus euphratica
CTAGTTCTACAAGAATGTTTAATAGGCTATAACATAATTTTCAAGTGTGATAAAGATTCATTAATGTTCCAAAATCCTTTTCTTATAAATATTTCATATTCTTCATATCTAGCTACATAAGGAAAAAAGGTTGATGATATTTAATGATAATTAACTTACGTTAGAAAGTTTTTTAATCCTATAAAGAAGGTTAAAGGAAGGCAATAAGGGTTTCTATGTTTTGAGATGCTTATTTAAAGTTACAGTTAATTATCCTACACAAACAAGAAAACTAAAAGGGAGATAACTTAAGTGATTAGTACTTAAAAATGCATTTATATTAAGATTTTATATCATCATTTTACACTTTAAGTATCAATAACTCCTTAACTAAAACATGTTTTATAATAACATATCTAATAATATAAGATACATTTAATTTGTGGTAAATGTTCATTTTAAATACAGGCCTGTCACATAAATAAAAAGATTGATTGATGAGTTTAAGAACTGAAATTGAAAGGGCAAAGAGATGGTCAAACTTAGAAAAGAGATGCTAGTGTAATGTTTAACTGTGCTGATGTCTTCATTGCCTTACCAGGTAGTCTGGACACATTGGAAGAAATGGTTCATATTTTCTCTGAGGTCCAACTGCACATTCACCATAAACCTATAGGTCTATTAACTATTAATGATTATTATGATAAGTTGTTGTCTTTTCTTGATCATACTATGGAACAGGAATTTTTAACATCTTCTGCACAACAAATCATAATCTCTACTATTACTGCTGAACAATTGATTGACCAACTATATTATTTCATTCCTGTAATTAATCCCTCTATGATTCGCATAAATTGATCATTTAAGGAAAGTTGTAAAAAGTTTAGATTGGATTTGAGTCTTCATTTGTGAATCTTTGTGTCTTTTGGTTTTATTATTGTGTTTTGTTGTTTCTTATATTTGTTTAAGTGT
>NW_011501624.1:1417-4281 GCF_000495115.2 Populus euphratica
GGTAATTTTTTTTTTTTAGGCGGTAAAACCAGCCCATTGATTTTTTTTATATGATTTTTTTTTAGTTTTCCAATAATCAAATCTAAATTTGTTACCTTTGCTTGCTAGCTCCCCGGCAACGGCGCCAAAATTGCTTGACCGCTTTTTATGATCGGCTTGTTTTAACTCGCAAGTGCACGAGTGTGCGATGTAGCAATTAACTCGGTAAGATCGAGGTCATATCCACAGAGAGCTAGATCTGGAAATTAAGCTAAGTAACAAAAAAAAACTCAAGAGAAATTAAATTAACAATAACTTGGTTGAAAATAATTGATGGATTTGTTTTTAAAGATAAAAAAAAAATGTAAATAGATTTTAAATGACAAGAAAAGTAAGTCTTGGTCCAAATCAATTTTAATGGTGATGTATTGGTGATTTCTTCAACATATATAAGATAACTCAACCTAATATCAATGATGGTGATATTAGATCAGAAGATATTACAATGAAGATTAGAAAGATGAAGATTGATTATTGCTTAAGAATGAACAAGTACTTTCATATTAAGTAAGACATTGAATCAAGCAATCTCTATACCAAAACTAAAGTTTGTGCATAAAAATTCAAGATTATAACATTACCTAAATGATTTCTAAAATTTCTTTACAATAATAAATCATTCATGAAGAAAATAAGAAGATAAACATTAAGATTCATTCATATCCTAAAGAACTCACCTCAATCACCATTATCCTTGATTTGGATCCAAGAAAGAGTTTAGCCAACCATGATTATATATAAGAACACTTCAATAAACATGAAAGAACTTGAATCCAACTGAAAAAATAAGTTTTACAAACTAAAGAACCGAAATCTATAAAGAAGAACACAATACAATTTCAGAAAAAATTCGGACACAAATCTGACTCTAACTTTGGACAGCAATTCGACCCTCTTAGAAGCTTTTTTTGGAGAAGTCTATTAGAGACATATTTATAGGCAATTCTGTCACCTTTCCAGATCATTAAAGAACAGCTCATTTGGACACCTGAGTCAAAAGTTATGGGCAAAACACCGAAAGGTGTTCTGAAAAATCAAATCAAGACAGCTTTACAACTACTTTGGTGCACGTTTTTCTTCCTCATTTATGAGGTGTCTCCTTCTTCTTTTTGACCCAAAATAATGTTAAAATATCCCCTCCAGCTTTCCATCCATGTGCTTGCCTTCTTGGATCAATGGATTGCCCAAAATAAATCAATTGTTATTTGTTGTGTGGACATGTAAGATCATGGATTGTGTTTGGGTTGATTTGGGGTTGATTTAGGGCTGATTTGGGGCTGATTTTTGGGCTGAATTTGAGCATCAAATAAGTATACAAATGTACTTATTATTTGGGCTAAGATTGACATTGAAACCTTGAGTGTTTAATGGTTGAAGTTTGCACACAACATAAGGCAAGTTTGGGCTTGAAATAAATCATATGATATTCTTTTCTAGAATTGGAATAGAATTGATTTTTGGGATAAATTTGGAGCACTTATTTGAACCAAGATTTGCTTCAATCTTCAACTAAATGTCTCTTCAATTCTTTGTTCTGAATTCCGACGTTGAATTTTCTGAATTAATTCATTTAAGCTCCAAAAACCTATCAAAACATTAAAACAAACTTCATTACTAAAAAAACACATCACTTATTATAAAAAAAAACCAAATAAAAACAATAAATACATATGTAAAATAAGAGACTTAATGAGACTTTTGATGCACAATCAGCTTGTTATATAGATTAAAGAGAAAAGCTTAAAGGAACCAAACATTGCACTATCTACGTATCAGTATCCACAACCCAAGTTACTAAGCTCGTATAAGTGTCTCAACACCTAATGCCCTAAGACCAACTGGTTTAGGATTCATTAGCCAAAAGCTCGTTGCATGGGTTAAAGATGCATTGTGTTTTAAGTTACATGTCTATATATTTAAAAAAAACAAAAAAAAAATCTCAACCTAAGGAAGTTAACCTTAAACATTAAAACAAAAATTTTGTTTTTTTCCAAGTAAAGTCTCATAACTATATGTTGATATATTGAGCATAAAAGAAAGGTTTATTAATATCTTATTTAAGAGGTATTGAGTAGATATATAAATTTAATGAGAGTTTGTTTATCTGGATAAATTAATGGAAGTTGAATGATAAATACCTTATTTTGTGGAATTTGCAAATTGTTTTTCTATTTTAACGCTTTGATTACTAGAGACTAGTAATAATCTGGTTGAGGGGTGTGATTAGTACTTAAAAGGTTATTTTTATTAAGATTTTATATCATTATTTTGCACTTGAAGTATCAATAACTCCTTAACTAAAGCATGTTTTATAATAACATATATAATAATATAAGATACCTTTAATTTGTGGTAAATTTTTATTTTAAATGTTAGCCTATCACATAAATAAAAGGATTGATTGATGAGTTTAATAACTGAAATTGAAAGGATAAAGGGATGACCAAACTTAGAAAAGAGATGTTGGTGTAGTCGAAACCAAAATACTGTTCGGTAATTTAGTCATATATGGAGCTGTAGATCTTAGATTTAGGTCTACTTTATATGGATGGAAAGGTAAGACATAGGCCTACAACTTTCACAGGAGCCCAGGATTTAAAAAGGCTATATTCAAGTTTAAATTGTAGCAACAACGAAGAAGTCTGAATTTGTCCTGCAACCCAAACATTGTTTAATGTTGGGCCCATATCTAAAGTTCTAGAAATCCAAATGACCTCCATTGTTTTTTCATGAAAAGGTAAGACAATTTCCTACAACTTTCATGTTTTCAAGTGGTTCCAATTCTGATGTTATTAATGATGTTTTGGGCAGATAAGAGAAAATAA
>NW_011501624.1:4635-17282 GCF_000495115.2 Populus euphratica
TCTTTTTCTTCTTCTATTATTATTATTATTATTATTATTATTATTATTAGTACTACTACTACTACTACTACTACTATTATTATTATTATTGTTATTATTGTTGTTGTATTATTGTTATCTATAATTTATATAATTAACCTCCCTATGATTCGACTCCGGTCTTGCCGAGTTATTTATTACTTCGACACTCCTGCACTTGAAAAAAGATATCAATTTTTTAAACGTGTCATTAAACAATCAATTCCATAACTTGTCTTAAATATCTAAAAATAGCAGCAAAGACCCTAGTGTTTATAAAGACCCTAGTGTTTATAGGATGAGAATTTCGTTGATAATATTATTTAAATTAGAAAAACTATCTATGTTAGGTTATTTTATTTAATTGGTACAACAACCTTATTTTATGTATCAAATTTGTTATTTTTATTATTTTCTTTATATTTGAACTTAACTAACATACTTTTAAGTTTATTGTAAATGGATAAATATTAGCTTAGAAGTTTTGGATCCATTAGACTTATTAGTTGAATTATTATATAAAGTTTTTTTAGCTGAAATTTTCACTAAGCTTAAATTTATACAATAAATTTATGTTTTGCTTTTGCTTAACCAAGTGATAAATATGATAAATAGATTAACATTGTATTATTAATTTTTTAAATACATTTAAAAAATCAATAAAATAAATCATTTTAAAAAAATAATATTGTTGCCAGCATATTATATAATTCGGAAGAAAAGCCTGTCTAGTTTCCTTGGGGTGGCCACACTAGCATGGTCTTTGACTATGGGGTATGAAGATGAAGAAGAAGAAGACAATCGGTGTGAATGTGATTGATATTTTTTAACCCAATAGTGCAAGCCGAAAGCAAAATCATGGATGCTTTAGTCCTAATTTGACTTTTCAACTAAGATCACCATGTATGTGACTTTGGGAACAATATGATTAGCTTATGATTTAGTGAAAATCAATTTCATAATAATTACGAGCTGAAGCAACATGGAGTAAAGTGAAAATAGAAGGGGAAATGTTCAGGTATACATACCAGCAGCAGTTGTTATGAAACAAAGCTTACAAATTCATGATTTGCCCGTCTTCTAAACATGTCTCAACGTACAGAAGGAAACAACACACTACATGATACATTATTACACTTCACTATTAGTATTAGTCACCATGCTAAAGCCTAAAATCACCTGTGTGTCTTCCTCTGAACTAGGAGAACTCAAAGGTCAGAAGAATGCCCGACTCCCATAAAACACGCGGGAACTCGTGTTCTTTGATGCCTGCATTTTCGGATCGGAGCTTGAACTTCCTGAACTGGTTGGTCCACTATCAATGTCCAAAGGAAGCTTCATCTTGGCCAGTGACTCTGTGAATTGTTGCATGCTTTTCATGTACATGTCTACTATGTCTTGCTGAACCACTTTGGACTCCGGCTCAATGTTGACTGCAATAACAGGTTTTGCATTTTTCCCATTCGATGCTCCACCAGAGCAATCATTCTCACCATCTCCGGCATTTGCACTCTCTCTCTCTTTATGGACCGAGACATGCTCCTGATTTGGTGTTTTTGAAGCTACTGGGCTATCAGAGGTTTCTGAACTTGCAGCAGGGGAAGGTGAAGAAACACCATTAGTTGACACGCTGCTTGGAGGAGAATCAAGCTTTGGAACTTGAGTTGGATCAGAAGTGGCGGCTGAAATGCTTCCCATAACATGAACTCTGATTTCTGAACCGAGATTATTTTCAGCATTAGAAACGGCCAAGCTCTCAGAGGCTTCAGATTCCAGGCTAGAACATGAGATTCCAAAATACTCTGAGATCATCATCTGGTTTTCATTCACAACCTTTGGATCCGGGAACTCAATCTTATCAAGTTCGCAAGGGAGTGATTCCTGTATCTCAGAATCCTGGATGGTTCCATTTGTAGCTAAAGCGGTGGACATTGCTGGAATTTCCATTACCTCTGGTGAAGCTCCAATGTATGATAGAGACAATTGAACAAACCCCGCTGGAGAGTGGAACAAATCAGTTGAAGAAAGAGAGAACTCTTTCTCCAAACTCCCGTTATTGATTAGAACTTCAGACAACGGAACCAGAGCAAACCCTAACAGCTGATCCTCCAGATAATTCTTCACCCTACTCATCATGAATATCTCACATTTAAGGGAGGAATCAATAGTCTTAACATTGAGCCGCAGACTGTCGTTGAAGACAGGATTCCTCCCACCACCATTGATGATTTTGGTAGAGAATGAGTACTCAGGATCACTAGTCAAGCAAAACTTTGCATAAACATCTTGCTTGTGGTAAATGCATATGTTTTGGATGTCCCTAGCTTGGTGTACGTAAACCTCAACTATACCAATGAAGTCTTCTGGATGGCCAGCCACAGCCTCATGTCTGGGGAACTCAATTCCCTTTGATGAGCTGCCAGTATTCTGAACAGAACAATCAGATTTCTGCTTCTCTGGCTCAAAGACAACAGAGGTCTTGAATGGTGACACAACAGATTGAGGGGAATCCATAACTGCTTGAACAATAGACCTGGAAAGGCACAAAAATAATCAAAACTCCACCTTAAAATTAGAAAACAGAAGATCTATATTTGAAAAAACCGTAGATACTATGATTTTTAGTACTCTACATCCTGCAATAACAATCAATTCCAAAACTTATATCCCGAAATAAGAGAACTTTGATATATTAAAACACCTTTTCTAACACCAAATCTGACCCAAAACAAAACACAAGTTCCCAAAATTCAGAGGCAAATGACAAAAGTAGGCCTTTCGCATGAACCAATTAAACCCAAGACAAGTTACAGCCAACTATCAAAACTCAGAAGCAAGGCAAACAGCTGAAGCCCCTAGCTTCAGCTGATGTGACCATAAAGATTCTCAAACCCATAAGACAACCCTAAACTTCAACAGAAACAACTTCAGGACCCCAAACCCAACCTTAAAATTAACAAAATCTTAGTCGATTTAACTTATAATCATCAAAACCCAGAAACCAAAAAGCCCCCACAAATGAGACCTTGCACATGGACTAAAAAAACACAAAAACCCTACTAAGAACCAATAAACAAACCTAGAAACCAAAATCCAGAAAGAGCAGCAGTCAATACCAACTCTCAAAGACCCAAAAGCCAAAAACCATGAAAAATGAGAATTTGCAGTGGAACTACTGCTATCTTGACTCCCTGAACTGAAAAGTAATAAAGACCAATCAACAGTTATGCCACATAATCAGATTCCAATAAAGCTATCAACGTTTTCCACACCGAAACTAGAATCCAAGAGACTGAAACAGGGAAAGCAAGAAAAAAGTTCTCCCATTCAAAGCCAAAACAAGCCATGACAAACCAAAAGCCAAAGATAGCACAGTTACCCACGTTCATCACCGCAAAATTCAAAAACAAAACCCACTAAAATTCTGCTCGAAACCCTTCTGAAAAGCCCGAGAAAGTAAGAAAAGAAACTAACAAGAAAATCAAATAAAAAACCCACCTTTAGCTTTAGCAACAAAGTCAAAATGAAGTGAGGGTGCAATACAAGATATGGCCAAAACCCAGTTGATAATTGGAGGAGTTGCTTTTGGTTTTGCTGTTCAAGTGAAAGCTGGTGCTCACATTAAGCTTGGGATAAAATCTAGTACAATGATATCACTCGCTCCTTTCTTTCGGATGCTGATACATAAAGTACAAGAAAAGGAAAAGGAAAAAGAAAAAGAAAAACTCCAACAAAATACAGTCTCCTTCTCAAACAGAAATTAACAATGCATCTCGCCGGGCTATCCTTGCAGTTGGAGTTGTCCTCTATATATATATATATATATATATGATCAGTGATAGTAATACCAATACAGTCTCTCTCTCTCTCTTTACTTTTAAGTTCAGATTTTAGAGATAATATTCAATAAGATTTTATAAATACGTTAAATTGGCCTGAAGGTGTACTTTAAAATTATATACATAAAAAATAAATTTAGATAACGCACAATATCTGAGAATGGATTTATCATCTTACTAAAAAGAAAAATACTGGTAGAATACACTGTAATTAGTACGCTGTAGAGAGACATCGCCCCACGCGTTGGCAAGAAAGGACCAATGACAAGAGAGATGAGTGCGTTTGTTTAGGTAGGGACAGATTCACACAGCGCACACACAATCCTATTTTACTGTTCCAACTGTTCACTTCTGTCATCTTGTCAGTCTGCACTTTTTCTCTCTCTCCCTTTTTGACTTTTTGGCTCTCATCACAACGGTCTAGCCTACATGCCTGATTCTATAATAATTCGGATACGGCATCATTATATTCTGAAGAGTTCAACAGCTTGGGGGAGGGTATTATTAGAGCCTTAGAGGTGTTTTCTAAAATATTTTTTACAGTAAAATATATTAAAAACATTATTTTTAGGTCAGTATATTAAAATAATTTAATATATATATATATAAATTAATTTTTAATTAAAAATAATTTTTTTTTAAATGCATATATAACCAAGGCATGCTAAAAGTTTGGATGGACTCTAATTTAGATCAAAATTTTATTAATATTTATAATTTTTAATTAATTTATTGAAATATTTAAAAATTTTACGTGAAACCTTCTAATATGATATTTAAGTATGGATTAAAATTTTAGAATTTTTGAAGAAATTTAAAAATTTGATGAAAAATTATAATTTGACCGGTTTTATATTATTGGACATAATTTTCAATCCGACTAGCAGATTGAGCTGAAATTTAATAAAAAAATTTAAAATATATTAAATAAAATCTTGTTAAAATTTTAGGATGAAAAGAGTTTGGCAGCGCTAACAAAAAAACCCATTATATAAAAGTAAAATAACTCATTAAAAATAAATTGGTTGTTTGTCATTAAAAAATAAAACAAATCAATTATTTCTTCTTTTTATATATTGGTGAAGTACAATAGAAAAAGAAAAAAAAAGAAAGAGAGAAAAGGAAAAAAGTAAGAGAAAAATATAAAAAATTTAAAGAAAAAAATTAAAAAAATAAGAGAATAACTTTATAAAATTACAAAGTCTAACTTATAAAATACTAATATAAAAAAGAATCAAGTGAAAAAAAAAATTAAGAGAAAAAAATTTAATTACTTTTTTTTAATTAACATAAAATTATTATTTTATCTCAGTTGAAGGGTTGTTATAATATAAATTTAAATTCAATTATAGATGAATTATATTCCATAAAACATTAAAAGATGTAATTTCAATTGTGAGTTTATTTTTACTTTTACTTTAATTTTATATACTTTCAAAGTTATTTTTTAATATTTTGAGTAGTATATTTGAATTAAAAGTTTATTGTTAACTTCAAAAAATTATATACATGAGGTAATAATTAATCTTAAAAAAAATTATATATTTATTTAATAATATAGGACAAGAAAAATTCCTAATTTCATCCTTATGTTTAGTATTATTAATTAGAAGATTTTATTAAGTTCTTTTTAATATATTGTATTGGTACGAGGAGTGTGTTCTTAACATTATTTTGAAAAAAAAAATTAAATTTTGATTAACATACAAATCGTTCTCGCTTATATTATCGAATAGGAATAGTTTGAATATCCTCGCCTTTGAAAATTAATATCATTACTATAAATTAAAAGATTATTTGATTTCATTATAGCTTTACCGTGCAACTAAAAAACAAAAAGGATAGAGATGTGTTTTCCTCTTCACACACATATATTATACTTTACATTTATTAACAATTTTTTTTATTTCCTTGATTTTTAGAAACCTCGTAATAGTTTTATTTTGTGACTTTTTTAATCTCCATACGTAAAGTGCATTTTCGTTGATATTTGGTCCTTCACCATCTTTATGGAGAGAGAATGGCATAACTATGGAGAGAGAATTCAATGAAAATGGATTTTTCAACATCTATCCACATCATTTCCTTATTTTTCTAACATTATTTTTGTAAGAGAATAATATATAACTATACAAGACATTTCATTTTCATTTTAAAAGTCAATATTCTTTTAATAGAGTTCATAAAATAACTCAAACTTTTTCTTTAAAAAATAAATAATCTAATCATTTGAAAAAACTAAAAGTTTTATCACAAATGTAAAATAATATATTCACAATTAAATATTTTATTTTCTCTTTTTTTCTTTTAAAAAGATGTAGTATGAAAGATGAAAGCGAAATTATGTATTAAATAAAAAAAACATACTATAAATTTCTTGAATTAAATTTGATGGTTTTTAAAACTAAACCCCAACATTCAAAAATTTTAAAGATTAATTGATCTAGTGTAAATCTTAGAAGGACAAGATAAACATATAAAATGATAACACATGAGTTTATACTTTAATCGAAGCACACAAGATATATTAACACATCAATTTATAGGAAAATAAAAATCTTAGCTCTTGAACTTACTTTAAAACCCAAAAATAAGCCTTAAACCAATCAATCGAACATGCCTATATTAACATATCAAAACTCTCAAGATAATAAAAGAAAGAAAATGAAAATATAAAACAAATATTTAGCCATTCAATCCATATAAAAATCCAAAGGTATATCTTTAATTACAAACATTATATTATTGATTCTAACATTTATTTGTAATTGATATTATCATGAACTTAGTTTTATGACCAATATTTCATCAGGAACAACATATAGTCATGTTTTGTTAAGAAACAAAAATAATAAAAATAGATTTTTCAACTAAACTAGACATTTAAACATTTTGAAATACCTTTTAAACAACATTAATAATATCAAATTTCAGCCTTAAAGCATCAAATTATACATCAAATGCTATCTTAAAAACACATATATATGTTTAAGATATTATTAGTTCAAACATTAATAAATGCATTTAAAAATATAGTGTATACACAATAAACAATCATACAAAAGTTTAAAAGGTATTAAAAGAGGAGGGGGTGTGCCCATTGATACGATCAAAAGATTGATAGTTTCTCCCAAGTGCAGGATTGCCAAAGTAATAAATAACCCACAAGACCAGGGTCGAACCACAGTGAGATTAATTATATAAATTATAGATAACAATAATACAACAATAACAATTACCACAACAATAGTAACAATAATACTAATACTAATACTAATACTAATAAAGAAAAAGAAGAAATTGATGAGAACTTTGAGATAGAAGATTAACGTAAGAATTAAATAATGATAATAACAAATGTCAAGGTTAGAAGATCCACTACTAGTATGTCAAACAAGTATAGTATAAACTCTTATTATTCAATTGGAAACCACACACAAAGGAGGTTCCAATCAGATTATAGATTGTTAACATGATTACATTAGTCATCCTATTCAATTAATGCTAATACTTGTAAATCTCGTCAAACATTCATGATTATAACTTATGTTAACAACAAATCAAGTTCCTTTCATAGCTCAGGTGTCGGTTATACCATACAGTATGGGCTATGCGGTGTCAGTTATACCATACAGTATGAGCCATGAAAGTGCCAAGTATTTGCTATACCAAGTATTATACAACATAAATCAAGATTAGTCATTTAACAAGCAAAGTATTAAAAAGTGAACAAGATAACAAATATAAAACATGTTAGTACCAAACATTAAAGTCCATATTAAGTTTACATTATACTTATTCTTACACCATTAGTGTAACCTTTTCACCTTGACATAACTAACTTAGCTAGACATAATGAAAGAAAGCAAAATAGATAAACAAAATAAGAACATAAAAGTTAACTAAGTAAAGGAAAGGAAATGAAAGGCATAAACTTAATATTAATGAAAACAAAGCATAAAAAATACAAAGAGAGAAAGGAAGAGCATGATCTTGATCTGAACACCAAGATGCCTAAATGCATGGCAAATACCTCCTTTTATAGGCCAAAATTGGGAACTATTGATTTGATGACTAATTGATAAGTGGGTGGCCAACTTTTGACTTGGTGACAATCCTTATCTTCTCTTTCATCTTGACTTTATAACAATCCTTATCTTTTTATCTAAATAAAATATCATTGATAACGTCAGAATTAGAACCATTTGTACATGAAATTTCTAGAAAATTGTCTTAGCTTTTTTGGAAAAAAAAATTGAGGTCATTTGGACTTCTAGAACTTCAGATATAGGTCAAACATTGAACAGTGTTCAAGCTATAAGACAGATTCAAACTTTTTTATTGTTGCTATAATTTGGACTTGAAAATGGCCTTTTTAGATCTTGGGCTCCATATGAAAGTTGTAGGCCTATGTCTTACCTTTCCATCCATATAAATTGGACCTAAATCTGAGATCTGTAGCTCCAGATATAACCCAATTACCGAACAGTGTTCCGGTTTGGATTGCACCGACATCTCTTCTCTAATCAGTTTGCACTGCATCAACATCTCTTTTCTAAGGTTGGCCATCTTTTTGTCCTTTCAATTTCATGACTTAAACTCATCAATCAATCCTTTTATTTATGTGATAAGTCTGCATTTAAAATGAACATTTACCACAAATTAAAGGTACATTATATTATTAGATATGTTATTATAAAACATGTTTTAGTTAAGGAGTTATTGATACTTCAAGTGCAAAATGATGATATAAAATCTTGATAAAAATGCACTTCTAAGTACTAATCACCCATTAAGCTAGACATCCTCATCAAAGATAGGTGTATACCTTATAGATGCAATGATGTTTCTATCCTTCTTATCTTTTTTCTATAACTCCTTGTTTCTTCTATCTCTGTTTCCAGCTCCTCTAATCCTTGATTTCATGTGCTTTCCTTTTTCCTTTTTTTGAACATTATCCTTTAGATTCTTCTCTCAGTAACTCTGTAAACCCTTAGATAAAATCCATAATGCTAGTAAAGGAATTATTATGTTAAATGGGTAAAGTAAATATTTATATTACTAGAATTATGATAAATTTATGAATTTGAAATAAAATGTTTTTGTACTAATGTTAAAAAAATAAAAATATAAAAATGGTTGGAAATAAAAAATATAGAAATTACATGAATAAAAAAACTACATGGAAGTGATGTACGAGGAAAGACAAGTATTGGTATATGATTTAATGAAATTATTTCATGTTAAATTTAGTAAAAACAAGTGGGGGAAATTGAGAATATCACCCAGCAAATATAAAAGGTATAACACGAGCTTATAACCAAAAAATTGATGAACTAGTGCTAAATATAAAGCAAGTTTATAAATTTGGGGTGAAAATATTTAGAAATATATTTTAGAAATTTTTAAATAAATTAATGTGTGGTTTTACGCTCAAATCACCTTGATTGCTGATGCAACCATATTATTTGATAGTTTTTCCTATATTTATCTAGTATTTTGTTCATGTTATATATATATATATATATATATATAAATATATATATATAATGTCTTGATAATCTTTGTTTTATGTTTTTAAAACACTTTTGGACTTGAGATAAAAAAAAAAAAGTAAATTGAAGAAAAAATTCACACCATGTTCCAACCTGTGTCAAACATTGACAAATTTGACCTCTAATTGATGTTTTATGCAAAACTTGAGTTCTGGATGTTGAAATGAAATGATTCTAGTGGTATTAGAAAACTAATATCCATACCTTTCTTTCCATATATGGCAAGAAAAATAAAAAAGAAAGAGGATGGAAATTTTAGTCTTCAAAGACAAGTCTCGCATTTTGTCAATTTTGACCTTCATCCATTCTAACCCGGATATCTTGAGTTAAAAAAGTCTATTTAATGCAAACTTAATTTTTTTGGATTTTTGACTTAAAGATCTATCAACCTACCAAATTTCAACAGAAAATGCCTTATATGAGGGAGATATGATTTTCTAAGACAACTTATAAATTCTCAGCAAACAGGTTTTGTAAAAAAAACAAGTCCAACTTGCTTAAATATAGATTATGTTACTTTGGAAATGACTATTTTTATATTTTTTGGAAGAATACAAATGTATTGGAGGATGTGAGGATTAGGGTTTCCTATTAAATACAAAGAAAATGAAAAAGAAGAGGTAGCTAGAAAGAAGAACACAACTCCACCCTTTTCTTATATACTCGAAATTATATTCTCATATATTCTATTCATTAGTTTTTCAATAGACATGCAAGACTAAGTTATTTTTCTTGGTTAAAAGGATATAGAATCTTTCAAATTTTAAAAAAACTATGAGATCTATTCTATCTTTTCTTTTCAGTTTATATAATGATTATGAATGTTTTCCTATGTTTATTTCCTATTATTATTCAGTTTGAATGTTAAAGCAGACTCTAAATTATTATTCTCAATCAATGTTCTACTAAGTTTAATATCAAAATTGGAGTTGTGATATTTGAACTTGTGAAATAACTAGGTTTAATAATTATGATGAATCTATATTGTTAATTGTTACGATGTCATGGTCACACAAATTAATTATCCTACCTTAAATAAACAAAATAATATAGAGCAAGTAAGGGATCGATCACATAAGAAAGGTTTAGTTCATATTTTCATGCTATACGATATGCAATTGAAGGGGAATTGAGGTTATCTGGGCTATAGTAGAATAAAACAATCAAGCTAAATTAAATAAATCAGAAAACTATCAAAAGAACAAGCATTGGTTTCAAGTAGACTTTCACCTATGAAAATCAAAATCGATCATTGAAATGATACATCAATTTATATTCTGAATATTTATCTTTTCATAACATTGGTTAATTAACAAATCCACCTTATAACTAACCCTAACCATCAAACAACCATAATATCCGCACTAGTAATTTAATGTAATGCTAGTCTTAAAAATAAGATAAGTTGATTAATCTAAACAACATAACTGTCTGTAATTTATGTTTGATTTGATCAAATGTTTTCCCTAAGATTAATAACATAGATCTGCTATGATTATTAAACTCAGTTGCTTCACAAGTTTATATATTACAACTCCAGTTTTGATAACAAACTTACCAATAGATTGTTTACAACAATAACTTAGAGTCCACTTTAACAATTAAAATAAACAATCATAGAAAATAAACATTGAAAAACAAACATGTTCATCATATAAATTGAAAATAAAAGATAAAATAAAAGATAAAATAAATCTTATAGTTCTTGAAATCAAAAGGTTTTTATGTCCCTGTAACTAAGAAAAAGAGCTTAGCCTTGCATGTTCATTGAACAACTAATCAAAAAGAAAGAAGAACACATGATTTCAAGTTTTTTTGAAGTAAAGAGTGTTTTTCTTCTCTTTTCAAGCCACCCATTTCCTTCATTTGTCTCTTTCTTTTTATTTGACAGGAAAATTTAATCCCTTCTCTACATTATAGTCCTTTTCTAAGTAGATAATTTACATTTAAGTATTTCAATAACTATTTTTCTAAAAAAAAAAAGAAGAAACAATCTTGTATAAAATCTTCAAGCTTTGACATTTGACGTAGAAAAGCTAAATTGCTGAAATAAAGACTTGGATGTCAGTTTGGATGCTTTGAGAAGTACTTTGGACTTGTTTCTTCATAAAACCTATTTGGTAGCAGAATTCTTGTCTTATCTTAGAAAAATCATATCTCTCTCATATAAGCCTTTTTGAAGCTGAACTTTGGTAGACTAATAGGGATTCAAGTTAGGAATAAAAAACAATTAAGTTTATTTCTAATAAACTTCTGTAGCTCAAGATATTTAACTCGGATGGATAAAGGTTAACATTGGCAAAATGGAAGATTTGTCTTTGAAGGCTGAAATTTCCATGCTCTTTATCTTTTTTTTTCTTGCCTTATATGTATAGAATGGTATGGATGTTATTTTAATTCCACTAGAATCACTTCGTTTTGACCTTTAAAACTCAAGTTTTGTACAAAACATTAATCGAAGGTCAAATATGTCAATTCAAAAGTGTCTTTAAAACATAAAATAAAGAATATTAAGGCATTATATATATATATATATATATATATAAAAACATAGGCAAAATAATAGGTAAATGTGGGTAAAACTATAAAATAATATGGTTACATCAAATACTCTTATACTTAGCTCTTGCTCGTCCTCGAGAAAGGATAGATAAAATCAAACTTAAACTAAATAAATAAATAAACTATGATTAATCTCCTAATCTCCTATCAATGTCCAAGAGTACATGCATTATAAATAAGAAGACAATCAAGAAGGATAAAGAATATAAATTTTCATGAATTTATTTACATGTAAACTTCAGAACTCAATAAATCATTGGGGTTTAAATGAAATCTATATCATATCAAAGTGATAGATCCTCTGATTACACTCCAACACTCGTGTGCTTAAGGCTTATGTTTTTAAATTTTTCAAATTCAATCAATGAATATGTTCTACCATAAGCTTACTCTTCAATCTTATTTCCATTACTAAAATATTGCAAGCATTGCATGAATGAAAATGTCTTACTTTTTGGTTGTAATGAGGCTAAGGTTAAGGTGAGGTAAAAAAATAAAAAGGAAAGGCTAAAACCAAAGAAAATAGAGAATTCTAAAAAAATGATTTTTTGAAACAAGATCTCTCATTAAAGCATAACTTTTCATCTTTAAGCATTGACACGACGAAAAGATTGATGTCTTCTCCCAAGTGCAGGAGTGTCGAAGTAATAAATAACCCAGCAAGACCGGGGTC
>NW_011501624.1:18279-37135 GCF_000495115.2 Populus euphratica
ATTTATGTGATAGGCTTGCATTTAAAATGAACATTTACCACAAATTAAAGGTATCTTATATTATTAGATATATTATTATAAACATGCTTTAGTTAAGGAGTTATCGATACTTCAAGTGCAAAATGATGATATAAAATCATGATAAAAATGCACTTTTAAATACTAATCAAGCATTAATACTTAACTTCTTTTGATTTCAAGCTCTATCAACATAAAATTTTAGGAACACAATGGAACACTTTTCTTTTTAATTTTTTCTTTCAACTCTAGCAACTTTGCCCATTCTTTTCATCAAACATCACTTTTTTTTTCTTTTCACATAATTAACAACCATAATCCCATGTAATATCAACAAGTATATGCTCTACTAATACTTGGTTAGGGGAAAAGGAAAACATATAAAAAGTTAAAGCTTATATATGGGTAAAGCAAATAAAAGATAAACAAGCTCAAAAGGGTTTCACTAAGGATAATATGTTTTACATTGGCTTTTTGGCTCAAATGGTTAAAGTTTTTAATGCCTTTATCATCTTCATATACATATGTGATGTGCATATAATCTCAATAAGATATGAAGTAAGTTCTAAAGATACATATCATTAAAGAAATGCACAGTCAAAGAATATAATTTTGAAGGCTCAAAAGCTTGCATTGGTGCAACACTATAAAATCAACACGATATATTTTCAGACTAATTAAACTTTAAAACTTTTATGCACACTCATTCATTTAATTTAAATTTTCATCAAATTAAACTAATTCTCATACATGATACTCATATTCTTATAAATCAATGAGAGTTCAAAAGATAAAACTTAGACTTTTTTTTTGTCCAAATTTAACATTGTCCTCAATGTTGAAATAAAAAAAAAGGAATATAGAAAAATGATAAAAATAAAGTAAAATAAAATAAATAAAAGAAAAGGGAAAAAAAGAAAATCTGATTTTTTTTTGTTAGGTTGCCTCCCAATAAATGCTTTATTTTTATGTTATTAGCTCGACATATAGATTGGTTTCAAACGGGAATGATAAAGAAGGACTTTGTCTCCAACATAAAACTCTTTTCTTGTAATCATTTGATCATGAAGACTCTTGGTCTTTTCTTTGTAAATCATTGCATTCTTATAGGCATCATTTCGTATCTCTTCCAACTCTTGTAATAACAACTTTCTTGCAATCCTAGCAACATTATAATACAAGTTACATTGTTTAATGAACCAAAGAGCTTTGTGTTCAAGCTCCATTGTTAGATGACATGTTTTTCCATAAATCATCCCATAAGGTGACATTTCTATAGGTAATTTGTAAGTAGTCCTATAAGCCTAAAGTGCATCACCAAGTTGCAGGCTCCAATCTTATTTGTTATATTGCATTGTTTTTTCTAAAATGAACTGGCTTTCTTGATTTGAAATTTCAACTTGGCCATTCATTAAGGATGGTACGTTGTGAAAGTCCAATGAGTCATATAGTATTTGGGTAATAATGCTTCCATTGAATGATTATAAAAATAAGTTTCATGATCACTAATGATAGCTTTGGGGACTCCAAACCTATTAAATATATGAGTCCAAATAAAATCTAAAACAATTTTAGCATCATTAGTTCATGTGGCTTTCACCTCAATTCATTTGGATATATAATCAACAACAAAAAGGGTATAAAGATTACAAAAAAAAGAAGAAGGAATTCGACCTATAAAATCAATAACCCAAACATAAAAAATTTCACTTACAAGAATATTCATTAAAGGCATTTCGTTTATATGAGTAATATTACCTATTCTTTTGTATTTTTCATATAATTTGCAAAAGTGATATGTATCCTTAAAAATAAAAGGCCAATAAAGACCATTTTCAAGTACCTTATGAGTCGTTTTTTTTGCTCTAAAATACCACCACAAGAATGAGAATGATAAAAATTGAGAATGAAAAGGAATTATCTTGTGGTGCGCATCTTCTAACTATCCGATCCATACAAAATTTCCATAAATAAAGAGTGTCCTAAAAATAACATTTAGCATCAGCTCGTAACTTGTCTTTTTAAAATTTATACAAACCTGGAGGGAATTATTTGGTGATTAAATAATTCACCAAATCAATATACCATGGTCTTGTAAAGGAATGTAACATAAACAAATACTCATCAGGGCATGTCTCTCCTATTGTTTTGGTTGGTATGTATATCCTTAGTCCTTAGTCGACTTACGTGATTAGCCACATGGTCCTTTTTGTCTTTTGATCTCAAGATCAGATTCTTGTAAAAGTAAGATTCACTTCATCAATCTTAGTTTGGACTCCTATTTCTTCAAAAGATACCTTAAAGTTGTATGGTCAGTAAAAATAATAACTTTCGCACCTAGTAAATATGACTTGAATTTTTATAGATCAAGTTTCTTTTTAGTTGTATGGTAATTACATTGCATTTTATCCAACATGTGGGATACGTATGTGATAACATGCAAATTCTTCCCTATTTTTTATCCATTCACAACCCTTACTACATAGTCACTAGTATCGCACATTATCTCAAAAGGTTCATCCTAATTTAGTGGTTGTATGATAAGGGTAGATATGACATGCCTTCTAAGCTTAACATGAGCATCTTTACATGATCAAACATAAAATCCACTTTTTTGACTAATAATTTATATAAGGGTGCTGTAATTTTTTAGAAATCTTTGATAAAGTATCGATAAAAACATGCATGGCCAAGAAAAGAATGAACTTCCCTCACGCATGAGAGGTAAGACAATGATGAAATAACATCTATTTTAGCTTTATCAATCTCCAATCCCTGTGAAGACATAATATGCCTAAGAATTATTCCTTATTTTACCATAAAATAACACTTTTTATAGTTCAAGTCAATATTAGTTTCAATGCATCTTTTTAAGATTAAAGATAAACTTTCTAAACACTTATCAAAAGAATAACCATACACCATGAAATCATCATCCATGAAAACCTTAATTATTCTTTCAACATAGTCAGAAGAAATACTTATTATGCATATTTGAAAAGTCTTTGGTGCATTATAGAGACTAAAAGGCATTCTTTTATATTCATCTGTATCAAATGGACATGTAAATGTAGTCTTTTCTTAATCCTTAAGATTAATAATAATCTAATTATATCCACTATATTCATCAAGAAAGCAATAAAAGGCATATTACTCTAGTTTCTCTCCTCTAATTCTATATACCCTCTTTGTCAGAATGCTGATGAATCTCATACTCATCTCTTCTTCAATTATGATAAGTGGTCTTCTCTCTAGAGTAAGGCTAGATTTTGGCTTAAACTTTATAGTAATATGTCTTCCTTAAACAGAGCCATTCGGGTTTACATAGCAACAAAAAAGGATTGTAGCTAAGAATAAGAAGCGTATCTCTTCCTATTCTTGTGTATCTGATTTAGGAAGAAAGAAATAAAAGCATTTTTAATAACACTGCAAAATCAATTGAGACTATCTCAGGAAATTCTAGATATTAATCTACATTATCTTGTATTTCCATGAAAAAATCACTTAACCTACAATATTACTAGCTGAATGGATCCTCCTTGCCTTTTGATGCAACTTGGGCGTGCATGGCTCCGCATGGTTTTCTTGTCCCTGCATTGATGAGCCTCTATCTCTTGTTTTTGGCCGGTAATGCGTTTGTGGCTGTATGGAGGCTTGGTTGATGTTTGGGTGAGCTAATGAGATGTTTTGGCCCTTATGTTGTTATTAACGCCTTTGATTCTTCGGTGTGGGTTGGACATGCATGGTCCCTTGTTTTCGCATGGGTGAGCTGTTGTTTCACTGTTCTTGACTATTAGTGTTATAATTTGTTTTGGCTGTTTTTTGGATAGTCCTCCTCTCTATATGAACGACTTGCAATCTTATGCCTTTGCATAAATGGTTAGTGCTATATGGATGAGTTGTGTCTACATGGTTCCTTTGGTTCTGTATGGAAGAGCTATTGATCTTCGACTATTTCCTTTGTCTCGGCTTGGCTAGCTAGTAGTTAGGTCGTCTTTGTCTTTGCATGGATAAGTTTTGTCTCTGCATGGAAAAGTCATCGTTTGCTTCTACTCCTTGGCTAGTTGTGATTTTTTACATGGCCATTCCTTGGCCTTAGTATCAGACTTGTTATTATAAAAGATGTTTTAGTTAAGGAGTTATCGATAATTCATGTGTAAAATAATGATATAAAACCTTGATAAAAATGTACTTTTAAGTACTAATCACACATCAAATTATTAGGTAAAGGTTTTAATTTTAACTCGGGTGCTTGTAAAATAAATGACAAAAGCTTTTTATATGAAAGTACTAAATCAACAAAGACATTACCACATGGGGCCATTTGCAAAGCTTACCTGTAAAAAGAAAAATTTGGCCTCAATAGGGTGGGGTTAGTGGCCAAAGAACAATAGTCTTCTTCAGAATGTTGTTTGCCTTCAAGAAACAAAAGGTCGAGGCCTAATTCCACTAAACAATATGTTTTGAACAGTACTTGCATTGTAACTGCACAGTGATGCAAGCAACACTGTTTTTTTTTTCTAACAAAATAAATAACAATCATAGTATAAGAATCAACTAAAATCACTTTCCCAACAACAGTGCCAAATTTTTTTGCAATGTCGTGGTCATATAAATTAATTACCCTATCTTAAATAAATAAGATAGTATAGAATAAGCAGGGGATCGATCTCATAAGAGAGTTTTATTTCAGATTTTTATGTTATATAATATGCAATTATGAGGGAATTAAGGTTATCTAAGCTATAGCATAATAAAACAATCAAGCTAAATTAAATAAATTAGAAAACTATCAAGAAAAATAACATTGGTTTCAAGTAAACATCCACCTATAAAAATCAAAACCAATCATTAAAATGATACATAATTTATATTCTAAATAGTTATTTTTTCTTAAGATTGGTTAGTTAACAGATCTATCATATAACTAATCTTAACCATTAAACAACCTGAATGTCCGCATTAGTAATTTAATTCAATGGTAGCTATAATAACGAGATAAATTGATTAATTTAAACAATATAAGTGTTTATAGTCCATGTTTGATTTGATTGAATATTTTTTCTAAGATTAATAATATAGATTCACTACGATTATTAAACTTAATTGCTTCATAAGTTTATATACCACAACTCTAGTTTTGATAGCAAAATTAGCAAAATAGTCATTTCCTAGGTAGACAATTTACATTTAAGTATTTCAATAACTATTTTCCTAAAAAAAAGAAGAAATAACCTTGTATAAAATCTTCAAGCTTTAAATTTTGACTTACAGGAGCTAAATTGCCAAAATAAAGACTTGGATGTTAGTTTGGATGCTTTGAGAAGTACTTTGGACTTGTTTCTTCACAGAACTTGTTTGTTGATAGAATTCATGTGCCATTTTAGAAAAATCATACCTTTTTCACATAATCTCTTTTTCTACTTATATTTGGTAGTATGATAGGTCTTCGAGTTAAGAATCAAACAAAATTGAGTTTGAATCTAATGAACTTCTCTAGCTTAAGATACTCAAGTTGGAATGGATGAATGTCAACATTGACAGAATAGGAGATTTGTTTTTGAATACTGTGATTTTTATGCTCTTTCTCTTTTTATTTTTCTTGTCATATGTGTATAGAATGGTATGGATGCTGACTTTCTAATCTATAATCACTTCATTTAGACCTCTAAACCTCAAGTTTTGCACAAAACATCGATCGGAGGTTAAATCTGTCAATTATCTCCAATTTACTTCTTTTTTAATTACATCCAAAAGTGCATTCAAAACATAAAATAAAGAATATTAAGGCATTTTATATATAAAACATAGGCAAAATACTAGGTAAATATGAGTAGAACTATCGAATAATATGGTTATATCGTTAATCTCAGGGAAAATATTCAACTAAATCAACAATATATTACAGATAATTATATTTTCTAAGATTTATTAGCTTGTCTAATTTTTAAAGCTATTATTGAATTAAATTACTAGTGTAGACATTGTGAATGTTTAATAACTAAGGGTGGTTATTTTGTAGATTAGTTAACTGATTAATGTTAAAGAAAGATAGATATTCAGAGTATAAATTGATATATCATTTTAGTAATCCATTTTGATTTTTGTAGGTGGATGTTTACTTAGACCAATGTTTTTCTTTTGATAAGTTTCAGATTTATTTAATTTAGCTTGATTGTTTTATTTTGTTTACTATAGCATCACTCACATTACCTCAAAACCCCCTAACTTTGAATTATCTAGCATAAAGACATGAACTAGATCTTCCTCGTGGGATTGACTCCTTACTTGCTCTATACTATCTTATTTATTTAAGGTCGGGAAATTAATTTGTGTGATCATGTCATTACAACATATTTTGGGATCATTGTCGAGGAAGTGATTTTACTTGATTCTTGTATTATGATTTTTATTTATTTTGTTTAAAAGAAAATAGAAAAAAAGAAATAGAAATGAAAATAGTGTTATAATGGTACTATTTAAATAAAAGATTTTAGTGGAATTAGGCTTTGACATCTAGTTTCTTAAAGGAAAACAATGTTTTGAGCAAGATTAGTGCTTTTAACCACTAGCCCAACCCTTTTAAGGCTAAATTCCACCATTTTCTAGGGTTTTTTTTTGGCAATTTTTATGTTTCAGCATTGGATTTTGATTTATTTGCACTACTTTAATCTCTATTATGGTTAATTTCTTTTAGTTTATTTGAGTCTTCTTGACTATTTATACCTGCAACTTGATCTACTGAAAAAGAACAAGTACAGGTAAATCTCAAAATAAAAATCATTTTACATAGGCTACTAAAGGAAGCTCACATCAATATCATGGTTGTTACATGACAATAGACACTCAAGGAGTGTGCTAATCCCAACATGGAGAATCAATTATTGTGTATAATCATTGATAACAACACTAACTTCAAGCTCAAGTCTGGATTTATACACCTGTTGCTAATATTCAATGGACTTGTCAGAGAAGACCTTCATACTCATATCATGGAGTTCCATATGATTTGTATTGGTATGAAACCACATGAAGTTGATGAAAAACATATTAAGTTGAAAGCTTTCCTTTTCTCTTTAAGAGAAGCAACAAAAATATGGTTTTCCTCTATTCTTCGTAGTTCTATTGGAACTTGGAATGACATGAAAAAGATTTTCCTTAAAAATTATTTCATGGCCCCTTAAGTTGCTAACATAAGGAAAGAAATATATGGGATTCATCAATCTTATGGGAAACACTCTCCGACTATTGGGAAAGATTTGAACAATTATGCATTCAATGTCCTCATCATTAAATACCCAATCAACTACTCATTCAATACTTCTATGAAGAAATGATGCCTACTAACCATAATATCATTGATATGGCAAATAAAATAGCATTGATAGATAAAACATCAGAGGCTACACACCAATTAATCTTAAATATGGTAGCTAATTTGAAACAATTTGGCATATGTGGAGGCTTCTTAAGCAAACGAGTATACAAGGTAAGTATTATTAACCTTGAGAATAAATTTAATGATTTTACTTCTCTTATGCATTCTTTGGCTTATGAAAATGTATAATAAGTGAAAGTTTGTAACATATGTTTGTTACAAGGCCATGCTTCGAATATATTTCCAATAATGCAAGAAAATTACACTGAACAAGCTAACGTAATTGATGGGGCATTCAATAGCCAACTCTAGCGTAAGTATGATCCTTTTTTTAACATGTATAATCCTAGATTAACATATCACCCAAACCTATGCTATAAGAACCTACCTCAACAAGGCAATCAACACCACCAGGTCCACCCTTATGGATTTTAGCCCTAACAAAATTATCAAACAAGACAATTCCCTTCATTTATAAATTCTAATGTTATGGGGCCATCTAATGATGATCTTCCTAAGATGATGAAAACCTTGGCTTTTAACACAACAAATTTAAAACAAAACATCATGTCTTTTTAATAGAAAACAAGGTTAAATATTCACAACTAGAAGAAACAAGGTAAATCCTAACTTAATGAATTCTAATTTCAAGAAATCCACTCCATTTACTTTGAGTTCTTCTAAGTCTAAGAAAGAGGACAAATAAAAAGAGATTTTAGAGGTTTTCAAGAAAATAAAACTCAATATTCCTTTTAATTGATGCTATCAAGCAAATTCCTATATATGTCAAATTTTTGAAGGAGCTATATACTACCAAAAAAGTTTACAAGCTAAAAGGTTACGAAACAACAAGTATAGGTAAAATTGTATTTGGTATTATTCGAAAGAATTTGCATTTAAAGCAAAAAAACCCAGGTGCATTTACTATCTCATGCGTTATTAGTAATGCTAGCTTGAAAAGGGATTTATGTGATTTGGTTGCATCCCTTAGTGTTATGCCTAAATATATTTATGATTCTCTTAGTTTTAAACCTTTTATTAGAAGTAGTATTATAATATAACTTACAAAACATAATTTTGTTTATCCACTTATTATGATAAAAGAGTTTTAGTTAAGATTGATAGTTTGGTTATTTCATGTGACTTTTATATTCTTTATATGAAATGTGATTCCTCAAACACCAACACTCCTATTTTGTTTGGAATACCATTTTTTTCAAATTGTCAACACTAAAACTAATTGCGGTAATGATACTTTGTCTATAGAAGTGAGAGATGAAGTAATTAAATTTAACTTTTATAATGTAATGAAATATCCTTACAACAATGTTTATTTTATCATATGTTATGGCTAAATTGATGAGTGTGTGTAGCAAGTTCTTGATTTTGATTGCGAGGACAGATTAAGCATGGCATTGAACCATAATATTGATTTTACCAAGATAGAGGAGATGGAGAGGAATATACATGTTCCCCAAAATATAGAAGAATCAGTCCTAACTTTACAAACCCCCTTTTCTGGTAATGTGTTTATTGATTTAATACTTTCATAGAAAAAGCTTTTTCCCTCTATTTTAAAGGCACCTGAGTTAGAATTGAAATATTTTCCTGATAATTTTAAGTTATTCATTGATGATAGTAATACCTTCCTCATTATCATAACAACAGGTTTGACAAGTGTGCAAGAGAAAAAGCTTGTGAAATTATTACACGATCACAAAACAACTATTATTTAGACTTTAGCTAACATTAAGATCATTAGTCCCTCAATTTGTATGCATCATAAACTATTGGAGGTCAATGCAAAACCAATGAAGAAAATACAAAGAAGGTTGAATCCATTGATGATGAAGGTAGTGAAAGTTGAAATTTTGAAACTATTAGATACATGAGTTATGTGTGTTGATCATTGAAAGCTTAACTTTTCTACACGCAAATATCATTTTTCATTATCATTCATAGATGAAATGCTTGAATGCCTAACAAGTAAGTCTTTTTATTCCTTTCTTGATGGATATAGTGGATATAATTAGATTGTTATTAATCCTAAAGATTAGGAAAAAAACTATTTTTACATGCCTATTTGGTACATATCTATATAGGAGAATGCCCCTTCAATTTATGTAATGTTTCTTCAGCTCATTTTATCAAAATATCATAATCTGACTATTCTTCCCAAAGGTATTATGATTTGTTGCATCTCAAGAGCTTATCTCCCTGCGTTCCAAATTATATATATTGAATTATTATTATTATTATTTGGATTTTTGAATAATATATAGTTTTTATAAAAGAACTTTATAGGACCTAAATTTAGGTTATGATAGTTAATATACTTCTTAAAGCCTTAATAATCATCAATTGAATGACCCAGAACTCATACGTGATATTCATGTTTGGCATTTTTATCATTTCATTTAGGAAATGATAGCTGAATGGATTTGAGTGGTTAATATATTGTTTGATAAGTATTTATAAGATATTGATATATATCAATAAGTAAAACTAGAAAGAAAGATTATGATTCGCAATGTCTTTTATCACAATTTGTATTGTAATAATCCAACATTTCCAATGCAATTTAAACCTTTAATTTAAGATTTTCAAGTAAAATGTGACAATTTCTTTATATGACATCAATATGTCTTTAACTTGTATCAATATATAACATTTATGCCATCTCATCATGCTTTATAATCCTTATATGTCATTGTACATGCATGTTTACTAGATATAGACTTGGTAATTAATTTAAATGAGTATTATTTTATTTTAATAAAATTTTAGTAGAATTTTCCATACACAAATCCTATTCAAAAACTTTTTTCCTTTTAATCTCTCGAATAAAACTAATTTCACATAACATAGTCTCCAACTCACCATCTAAACATATATATTAGTTATAAAATAGTTAGCCTCAAGCATACCACCTGCCAATTTTAATTAGGTCCACTTCTTTAACATAACATATGATATGCAATTTGTTTCAACATTTAACCATCATTAATCTTCCTAGCACCAAAAGTAACAAACCAACCCCGTACATTAGTTCATGACCATCACTTGCTCCTCCAATCACTCACCGTGAATACTTTCAATTGCAATAATTTCATTTTAACTAGACAAAATCGTTTAAAAACTAGATCATCTTCCTTCAAAAACCACCAAATTAGCTTCAATCAAAGACCATCTGCCTCCTAGCCAAACTGCTATAGCCTACATATTCTCCACACCTACCATAAACCATCAACCTTAGAAAAACTCCATCTCCCACCATCATAACCATAACTACCTTACAACTAAACCTATAATAGAACCCATCTCACCATATACACAAACTAGATTGGCCATCAATATGATCATTTTGTAGCTTTGCTATACTTTAGTTATAATCCATCACTCTTGTTCCATACATAACAACTTTAAACCCACATAAAAACAACCATCCCCAACCTGAGATTCACCACAAATTCCCCAAACAATATACCTAAAAATTACAACCTTTATTACTCAAGAAAATGAATTTTTTTGTATTATTGTTTTTTAAGGTCAATAGCATGATATTAAATATATGCCCAACCCAATTATTGTCAATCTGTTAATGTGTGTGCCTTATACACCGCCATTATCAATTTAATTTCCAAAGCTTTCCAATCAAAGCCAACTATTTTTCACGTTATTTTTTTATTTCTCATATATTATCTTTGATTAGTTATTAATTTCTCCATATAAGAAATTTATGATTGGATGTTTGAACAAATTTAAATTCACGAGTGGACTTGTTTGGACTTGCATTTGAATTTATTTGATTATGGTGAGAATGTATTTAAATTTGTTTAAGTATATATTTGAATTTGATGAGGATGTGTTGAATTTGTATATGAACCTATTTGATTTTAAATTAATAATTATGATCACTGAGCTTGTATGACTTTTATTGTGGGTTAATGTTTATATCATTAATATTAATAGGTCTTTTAAGACTAAAGGTTTTAAACTTTTATTGTATGACTTTTATTGTGGGTTAATGTTTATATCATTAATATTAATAGGTTTTTTAAGACTAAAGGTTTTAAACTTTTATTGTGTGACAATTTATTTAGCTTTGCTTTTGGAAGTCTTTTTTTTAGGTGAAACTGTATGATAAGTGAGACATTTGTATAATTTATAGACAAGTTTTTCATGATTTTCCAGTTATCTTCAAATAATAGGTCTAACTATATTATTAAAGACAATATAATTATTAGTATCATGTCTTCATGTGTCATGAGACTTATAATATTTCCTATACATGATGTCTAGGAATGGAGAAGTTGCCAAAATAATTTGTATGCCACTATTTAGCCACTAAAAAATATTATATAAATAGCTAAAAGCATGACCACCACCCATGCATTGATGCATACAACCCACACATCATTAATGTTTTCTATTTAAAGATATTTATTACCAATTAAAATACCACTTTTCCCCTCGGTCTATTATAACAAAAAAACAATTAGGGTGAAAATATGAAAAAGCCCCTAGGCGATAGGCTATAGTCTTTTTTTTTTTATTTTACAATGTCTCTTAAACTAAAAGGTCCAAAAATAAAAATAAAATAAAATAAAATATTGAGGGATAAAATTAAAAATAAATTAAATCAAAAAATAATTAAAAATAAAACAAATAATAGTAAGAAGAATTGATACCAAATTTGACAATTAAAAAAAATTAAAGGCGGTTGAAATAAAAAAAATCAAATCTATAAATCATTTCATATAAAATAAATATTAATAAAAGGAATAAGGACTTGATGTGAATGAAAAATAAATTAAGAGGTTGCTTTGAAATTTTAAAAGGCTAGGCATGGAAACCAAGGAAGAAAATTAAAAGAAAGAAGAAGAAAAAAAGGATCATTAATGTTAAATCATAGTTGTGTTTCGGAATGGAGGAGAAGTCGAAACAATTCATATACCACCAGCTACTATTTAGCACTAGAAAATGTCATGCAGACAGTTAGAAGCATGACCAATACTCATATGCTAATGCTTAGAACCCACACTTTAATAATGTTTTTTATTTAATAATATTTATTATAAATTAAATTACCACTTTGCCGTTCAACCTATTATAACAAAAAAAACAAAAAACTAGGGTGAAAATTTAGAAAAGCCATAAGCGGTGGGCTATAATCTTTTTTATTTTGCTATGCCTTTTAAATTAAAAGGTCCAAACAACCCTTATATTCAAGTTCATTTTTTTTTTGCTCTAAAGAGTACTATAGTCATTTTACTATCCATAAAGTATATAAAAAAAACCCTAACATCCACAATAGTTAAATCATTTTTTTTCTTTATAGTTAGAAGAGGGATTAAATAAAAAAAATTAAATAAAAAATATTTTTCAATAAAAAATAAATAGCAATAAAAAATAAGGATTAAATTAGATATAAAAATAAAATGAAATTGAATGTTAAGGGATAAAATTAAAAAATAAATTAAATTAAAAAATGATTAAAAATAAAACAAATAGCAATTATAAAAATTGGTACAAAATTTGACATATAGAAAAAAATTAAAGGTGAATGAAATTGAAAAAAATATCAAATATACAAATAATCTCATATAAAACAAATATTAACAAAAAAAAATAAGGATTAGATTCAAATGAAAAAAAATAAAAGATTATTTTGAAATTTTAGACGGTAGGTGTGGACACAAAAAAGAGAGATATGATAAAAACAATTATTGGTGCTAAATTATAGCTATGTTGACCATACATGATGTTTAGGAATTGAGGAATTACCTAAATTATCACCATAAAAATTATTATTTAATCATTGAAAAATATCTTATAAATAGTTAGAAGTATGACCAACTCTCGTACACTAATATCCACAACTAACATGTTAACAACATTTTCTATTTAATAATAATCATTAAAATACCACTTTGCCCCTTAACCTATTATATATATATAAAAAATTAGGGTTAAAATATGAAAAAAAAATCCATAGGCAATGGTTATAGTATTTTATTTTATTTTATTATGCCTTTTAAACTAAAAGATGAAAATAACCTTTAATTTTTATTTTTTGTTCTCAAGAATAGCGTAATCATTTTATTTTGCATAAAGTATAAAAATCCCCAATAGTCAAAATAATATTTTTTTTGAGTGGTTAGAAGAATGAAATCATAATTTCAGTGTCATTGCCCACAATTACATTAGCGGTATCATGACACTATTCAAATACCCCTTCCGTTTTGGTTTTTTCTTTATTTTGTGCTTAAGCGGGGATGTTAGAATATATTAAAATATAATGTAATAATTATATGACTAACTTAACCTCAATCACATGACTTTTTATTTAGGTGCTAAAATGAGGTGGAAAAAAATATAAAAAAGGGTAATATTAAACCTTTAACCAAACTAATTATGATTGAGTCAATTTAAGATATCTCATTAAATTTGTTAAATTTGTAATCCAAATTATATAATTATAAAAACCCAAAAAAAATAAAAAAATATAAAGCCGTAAAAAAAAATCTAGCTAACTTATCAAACCTGTGACTCGAATAATTAGACACAGAACATCTAATCTGGAAAAACCATGATGTTCAATTCTCAATTAATAAAATATTGAAGCATAAAATTAAAAAAATTAATTATATAAAAGGATTTATAAAAATTAAAAGAATGAGGATCAATATTACAATAAAAAAATAAATTGCATATCTAATTGAAGGGTGAAATTAATAAAATAACAATTAGTAAAAGGATGAGAATTTTTTTAAAAAAATGATGATCAAAATTGACATAAAAAATAAAAAAAATGTTGTAATTAAAGAGTGAGATTAAGAAGAGTAATAACTTTTACAAAAAGACCAAGAAGAAAAATAGAAGTCAAAACAATGAGGGTCAAATTAAAAAAAATAATAATATTATCAATCTGAAATTGAAGGATAAAATTGAAAATAACTAAAATTTTTACAAAATAAACCAAGAAAAAAATGAAAATTCAAAGAATAAGGTGCAAATTGAAGAACATTATATTTAGTAAATTGGGAAAATTGAAAATAACTAAATTTTTTACAAAATAAACCAAGAAAAAAATGGAAATTCAAAGAATAAGGTGCAGATTGAAGAACATTATATTTAGTAAATTGGGGTTGAAGGAAAAAATTAAAAACAAATAAAACTTCTATAACAGGACCAAGAAAAAAAATCAAAAGAATAATGGTTGAAGTTGAAATACCAACAACCAATAGGTTAGAACTATAATTTTTTTGGTGAAAAGAGAATAAATAAATAAAAGAGAAAGGTCCATCCGTGTCAAATTGTACCACCACTAATGACAAGTGTCGCACCAATAAAAAAAAACACGATGACAATTCCAACTAAACATTGAAAAGACATGATGGCATACACCGTTCAAAAGGTGTTTATGCTTCCCACAAACCACCAAGTATTTTTATCATGAAAATCAAAAATATCATTTGACTTTAGGCTTAAATTTTTTGACTTTAAAGACATTTTCATCGTTTTATTATGTATTTTAATTGTTTATTATTTGTTATATTTTAACATATATCAAATTACCACTCGACGTAAATTATAACAACTAAAAAACCATTGTGAAAATATAAAAAGTCCCTTTACACCATTTTAATTTTTTTTTTAAATATTTTGATCGTTTTCCTGTAAGAAAAGATTTTATTACTTCTAATCAATTTAAAAATAAAAAAAATAAGCCAAATAAAAAGCTTCAATACTCTCATTGTATAACTTTTTAGGTGTAAAAGCAAAAATAAATCATAATGCTATTTAAATGAATAATATAAAGGTCTCAGTAGCCATAGTGTTTTCCATGTATCGATTAGCCATGAAGAATTCGAGGATGCTTGGTTAATCAGAATTACTAAAAAGTAAAATAATTTATAGAATTAAGGAGAATTCCCACTTTATTAGCTGCCAAAATTGTCCCACTAACCGGAAGCACTATGCATACTTATTTTTTACATGGGCCCTGTGGAATTCTCATCCGAAGGTGTCTGCTTTTATTATTCAAACAAAAAGTTGCCTTGTAAACGGCTTAAATTGGTGGGGATATCAAAGGCCAATAATGGTGAGATCCTTAATTCTAGCTTTTCAATTCAAATGACTTGAAGAGGGGGCCACATTCAATGATCCTTAACTATTCTTTGAAAATCATATCATCAATCCATGCAAAGTAGACTTTTGAGATGGCATACAAGATCATCTAACCAATAAGTACACTGTGTTTTTTTCCCCGTGACGCTTGGAAATAAAAAGCTACCCCACCATGATAGAGATGGACATGAAGCTCTCTCTCTCTCTCTCTCCCTGCCCTTTTCTCTTCCAAAGTTGATAGAGATGGATGAGACCGTTCTATGTATATTTTTCATGTATACCTTATCATTTACTGTTATACTTTTAGGTTACCCTTGTTCATATTAATCTTTTCTCTTCTAGGCATTTTGATTCCATAGTTTCTAAACTAAGGAAAGAGAAAAAAGGCAAATACAATCGTCCTATTTATCTCGGCTTGTAAGCACATACAACATAGGGGGAGGCTGTGCTTTGCTGTGTAAAGTTCTGTAATTTTATTTGCTAGAGAACATTAATTTGACTCTTCTCACCTCCACAACCTACAACACTAATCTATTCTAATGTATTGAGAACTCCTAGTTATAAATAGGATTGAACCTTCTAGTTGATGGCATAGACTTTTATTAATTCGGTGGATCATTTTTTTTTTGGAAGACTATGACTCTTGGATGACGGGTCGATCATCTCCTCTAGTTACTTGATTTTTTTTTCAGTGTTGTTGATTTCATTTTTTATGATCGATTTCAACCTTTCCTCTCCTATTTGGTAGATAACAATTATTGTCCTTGTCAAACATATGTGAGCATTTATTATTGGTATAAAAATTCCCTTATATTTCTATAATTCTTGGATAAAAGAAGAATTATTCCCTTCTTATATTATTACAAAAATCAATCAAAGGAAATAACTATTAATGATATGCCTAAATGAGTATAATTTTACCAAAATGTCTATCATAATTTAAATGTCTAACATGTCATCAAATCAATTTATTTTAAATGAGGGTGTTTTGGCTTTTAGGCATATATTTTGATTATGTTTACTATAATGTTAGGTTTTTAAAAAAATATTCTTCAAGAAGATTATGTGAAGTTCAATATATGAAGTAAATCTATCCCAAATTGCCCAACATCGCTATACAAACTATACTAGCTGGTTGTATAAGATGCAACAATATTTTGACAAAACATAGAAATGTTATGAGATTTTTTAACATAGAATTCATACTATTTCACTTATCACCACATCCTTATTTTATATCAGTTATAATTGATCGATTGATAATCCTTACAAGGATGATATTAAGGTAATACAATAAAATTTTATATCTTGATCCAAATTAAACTAAGTCATTGGCTTTTGTGTTGTTTTCTTTCACTAAAAAAAATTATACCAAGAAACATTTCTATAAGGTTTTCGGCTATCATAATGCTAGGATCTCATTTTATTCATCCTTAGTTAACTAAGTAAAGGAAAGGAAATGAAAGGCATAAACTTAATATTAATGAAAGCAAAGCATATTTTAGGTTTTTTAACACAACAATTTCAAATGGTCACCTTTGTTTAAGCTTTGTGACAAATATGAGTTATTACTAGATTTTTTCAAACTTCTTATCAAAGTCTGAGTCAATCATTTGATAATTCTTAAGATGTCATTTAAAGAGCTAATTAGTTAAGTTCTCTTAAATAGCTTATTTTCTACTAGTTTTGCTAAGACCTTCTTATAATGAGCAATGTCATTTGTAAGAGTATAGATTTCTTAGTGTTTAGTTTCTATAAATCTCTTTTTAATTTTCCACTACATGAATGAGTTTAATGCATTGTTGCTCTATTATATCTATAGTGCATATGGTTCTTAGAGTCCTGAAATAAAGAGCATAACTTTTTATACATATTCTTAGATCCTAGACTATTCTGATTAACTCAACCAATATAACTATTGTTTTTTTTTATATATATATATATAGAAATGCTCATGAAAATGGCTTTTTATTTTTTCCTAACTAATAATAAAATTAGATAATAAAATAAAGTACCAATGAAATGATATTTTTGTTATTGATGAAAAAAATAATCTAAACTTTATAAAAGGATTTGTTACATTATGGACACTTTGATCAATGAATTTAGCAATATGCTCCATTTTAAATTAGCAATTTTTATGTCTTTAGAAATTGGATGCAACCTATCAACCCATTTTGGATAGGAATGATTATATGTAAACCTAGTTGTTTGTTTAATTTGTAGCCCTGTTTTCCTCAAGTGTTGGCTACGTCAATCATGTCTATCCTTACCTTAACTTACTGATCGATAACAAGGGCTTGTTGCTTAATAGTATTACAGTTTTCCTATTACAAAATAACTCTATAATATTAAATGACCTTATATTAGGTTGTTGTGATTGGTAATAATGTTATTAGGCCATGTGATTGGCTTGTGGTTGTCTATATCTACTTATAGACAACTAGTGTATCAAAGGCGACTATAACCAACCTTGGTTATGGTTGTAGTAGCTCTTGATACATTAATATATAATACCCTACATCGAGCATCATAGATCTAAACACTTGTATTATAGTACTTGTAACTATAAAATTTACTAAGACTTGACCCTAAGTTCACCGTGTTTTCTATCTTTGTCTAGTTAACCCTTATATTAATGTTAAAAAGAATAAATTACTTATAAAAGGGTGCTACTTTAATATTAGCAATGGTTAGTTGGTTGGTATTCATCATAGCTAGTTGCGAACACCTAATAATATCTTCAAGCTTATAAAAAAGATTACATATAGGGTTGTGTTTGAGGCACAAATACATTTATATACCTTTTTATAATTAGTGTGATGTTGTCATTGAGAATGGTGAGAATGTGAAAGACTAAATTAAGACATTAATATTTTATTTAGATGTGGTTCTATATTGTAGAGGCGAGTTAGATGATAAAAAGTCATCTCGTGGCATATTTAACACTAGTTGCCTTGTATGGATCTGTGATGATGAAAGAATATCATATTCTTCTCAATTATGAAATCGATCCCTATCTATGTTTACAAGGTGTTGAAATGATAAGCTTACCTATATTTTCTTATGGAATAACTATTGATTAATTGAACAAATATTTGATCCTATCTCATTAGACGTGCCAATCTGTTAATTAATTAGATATTTATTGATTAATTAAACTACTTGTTCCTCATTTATGCCTTCTAGTAAGGAGAAGCTTAATATGAAATTGAGTCCTAATTAGAGATAGGTAGCAGCCATGCAAAGTCATACAAAGTGTGGCATTCAAAGATTTCAAACTTTAAAAAAAGGTATATCTATCTTAAGTAGCACCACGCCATAAGA
>NW_011501639.1:0-36754 GCF_000495115.2 Populus euphratica
CACATGAGCAGAGTATTTCATATCAGATCACTTAATTATATGATTCCGAAGAATAATCAGACATGGAAGATGACTCTCCACCGGTGTTCATTGGCTTCTCATCTAGATTTAGAACAGGTCTCGGAGGAAGTTGCAGGCTTTCCATATCTCCTTCAAGCATCTCCACAACTTCGTTCATTGCGGGCCGATTCAGAGGGTTCATTTGTATACACCACAACCCTGCAATAATCATCTTCTTGACTATATTTTTCTCCTCATCCGTGCCACCATCTCCAATATCTATAGCCTTCTCATTAGAGACTTGGTCATGAACCCAATCTGGCCAGTAAATTTCGCTGCACCTTTCAGCCAACGGATTCAATTTTTTTCTTCTGCCTGCCATTTCCAACAGCAACATTCCAAAGCTATAAACATCAGCTTTGTATGAGACGCGCCCGATGTTCTTGTAGAACAGTTCTGGCGCCATGTAACCTATCGTCCCCCCCGGTGCAGTGAGAGATTTAAGACTCTCATTTGCTGGGCACAACATAGCAAGCCCAAAGTCAGAAACTTTCGGAGCGAAGTTTTCATCGAGTAGAATGTTGTGAGGCTTGATGTCAAAATGTAGGATCTGCATCTCACAACCTCGATGTAGATATTCGATGCCATGAGCCACTCCAAGGGAAATCTCATGCAGTTTTTCCCAGCTTAAAGAGACAGATCTTTCTTGAGAAAAAATGAAATTATTGAGAGATCCATTGGGCATGAAATCATATACAAGAGCGCGCTTTGATCCCTCAGCACAAAAACCAACTAGTTGCACTACATTGGTGTGGTGAATCCTTCCAATGGTAGCGACTTCATTGAAGAAATCTTGTCCATTAGCCTTGGATTTGCCCAGCAATTTTATCGCTGCAGAATGTCCACTGCGAAGCTTTCCTTTATACACGCAACCAAAACCTCCTTCACCCAACTTTTCCTTGAAACCTCCGGTCATCTTCTTAATCTCTGAATAAGAATACCTTACGACTGGCATAAGATTGTTATGAGTCTGTAGGAATTCCTCAACTGTGTCATATGCTGATAGATGTCTTCGTCGCAATTTATAGATCAAGAATGCAATCACAAACGGACTCCCAAAGATAAATTTTGGCCCCTGAAGTAGTGCTGTGTGTGAAATTTGAGGGGGGAAATCAAAGACCGAAATCATGACTATTTCTTATTGATTATAAGATAAACACACAACATGGGTTAGGTTTGGTGTTAGAATTTTTTCGCCTAGTTGAAAAATCATCTAAAATCTAGACCATCATGATTTGTAGAAAAGCATACTCTTAACCAAAAGGTATGTCTCAGAACTTGGCATAAGAAGACATGTAGGAATTATCATTTTGTATCTGCTAATAAAAGATGATCCAATATCATAGCTTGAAAAAATATAAATAATCAATAAGGGAAGTTCTTACCAATGAACATGGATGCATACAACAGGACGACTGCAGAGAAGGTAAACAAATTTAGAGATATCATAGTAAGAATTAAGCATGAAGAAGTGGGGAGATAGAATCTTCACCTGCGGTTATCCAGAACCAAGAAACTTCGTCTGTACCAAGAGATCAGTTACAAAGATTAGATTTGTGATTTGAGAAAATATATAACGGAGGTTATTACAAGATGAAAGAAATTGGGAAGAAACAAGTGAATGACTTAGCAAAATTATCCTGGTTTTACGTTTTGAATTCAAATCTTGAGGTTAATATCGAGAAGATTTTATTATTTTTTTTCTGAATGTATTAAAGAAGCGAAACTTAATTTTGTTTGACTAAATTTTCTGAAAATTGGTATAAAAATATCATTTATCGTCGAATAAAAGAAAACCACGAATTATTATGACAAATGGTATGACCATCTGCAGCCTATGATAGCTTGATTGAACTGACCGTACGATCGTCAGCACTACAATAGGCTGCAGAAATGGGGAAATCATGCAAAGAGAAGTTGAAGATAGAAAACGAACAGTTTGTTACTCAATATTGCCCACCTATGCAGTGTGTATTGTACGAATCATCGATGTAGCATCCATCCGCACAGCTTGTTCTACACATGCTATTGTGCCATGAAAGCTCAAACCCATATGCCAGCTGACTGTGAATTTCCTTATAGGACATGCTCCTGTAATCCTTGATTGGCAACAACGTCATCCTCTCTAAGCTGCACAGTTCCATCAAATCCGAGGCCTTCATGCCACCAACATTCACATAAGAACGCATCGAGAGAGAAACATTGGAATATTTTGCTCCATTAAGGCAAGCGCCAGTGTCTACGTACAGAGGAGAATCCACTGGATTTGCACAGTTTACGAAAATCATCATCTGCGATAACGGGAGAGGCTTGTATTTGGGAAACCATTTCCGCCCTGTCTTTCTGTATTGAAACCATGTATATGGAAATCTGATATAATCAAAGCCTGTATATGTTGAAGTAAAAATAGTATATGCTCTTCCGGAATTACCTAGGCTATCAAATGCTAAAGAAAAATCAGGAAGCGAAGAGCAATCATTTTCTTTAACACCAGCATCAACCACTCGGATTGTCAAGTTGTTGTAGTTGATTGCCTGCACGTAGTATTTTCGTGAGTCTAAATACAATACTGTGGAGATATTTATCTCGCAGTGGAGGGTATAGTTAAGGGGGCTGCTAATATTATGATTTCCACAGTTAGATGGATCACTGTTTAGTCTAAAGGGGTAGCTAATAGTATGATTGCCACATGAAGAAGGGGCACAGAGATTGGTATCCTCGCAGTTGCAGGTTTGGAGGACTAGCAGCAGGAGCAGTAAGGCTATGTAGCCAGCAAAGAGAAGCCTAGCCATGGGTGGAGAAAGAGTGCGTAGTCCACAATCAATCCATCAAGTATTTAAAGACAACAGTTAGAGCTGTAATGATAGAATAATATAAATTATATTTTAAAAATTAACTTGATTTAAATTTTTAAGTTGAGTTGGTATTTTAATATGATATTAAATGTTTGATGATTAAAGGTTTATGAATTTTAATTTATTTAATAAAAATTAAATACAAGATAATATATAAATAATATATTAAAAATTCTTTTAAATGAAATTGTTTCTTTTACAAGAGAAAGAGAAACATAGAAGAATTAAAACCTAAAAACCATTGTTTCAATCTGAGAGTTTCATCAGCGTATTAAAATGATCAAGTCATCCTTTGAAATGTCAAAGTCATGAAGCAAAGATTACTTTGAAATAAACTACAAATCCACCAACTCTCAACACCACATGCGTCAACAGATAGAGCACCTTCTTGACAACAATTTGTGAAAAAAAGCCAAAGATCAACGACCCAAGTGCACCAGGTAGGTTCAAGCTCTGCTTCCCCCCTCTTTACCTTCGAAAGTGGAAAGAAAGTGAGGGTGCCATAATCCTTAACTGACACGGAACCACTAATACATTGAACGCAAGAGAGGTCAATTCTGAGTGCTTAATCTAGGCAAGTAAAACGAAGGTATCAGAGTTACCCTTGAGCACTTTTAGTTGATCAAGCTGTCATAGAAAGAAGGTATCAGAGTTACCCATGCTGCTCCCATCTGAGTTTACTATTGTTTCTGCAATAACTGGACACTGTTAGGTCGAAAGTCTATCACCATAGGAAGCAACGATGAAAGGTTCATCAAAAAAGGCTATATGCCTGTTCTATTTCATGTTCATTGCAGAACTTGGAGCAAGCCTTAATTGCACAGGATCTTGTGGGAACCGTGGCCTTCACATCCGATTTCCATTCTGGATAAAGGATAGGCAGCTAGAACAGTGTGGCTATCCTGGTTTTGATCTGTCTTGCAATGAGAAGGGCGATATAGTGCTCGAGCTGCAAGATGCAGTGAAGCTTCACATAGATAAGATTGACTACAAAAATCAAGTTATTTATGCAAGTGATCCCCAAGGTTGCCTTCTAAGCCAACACTCAAACTTCTATTCGTCTGGGTTTCACATACAGTTTAAGATGTCCAAGGTCAATTTTACCATCTTCAATTGTTCTTTAAATAATGCAAGATCCCAGAACTGGATGGTCCCTTGTTTAAGTACTCTCCACTACGATGTTCTTGCCGTTAAATCAGAACTATCTATTGATGGCAATGAGTTATTATTATCTTGTACCAAGATGTACGACCTACCTGTTCCACAAGATATTCGTCTGTCCTGGTCCAATCCCAATTGTAGATCTTGTGAAGCAACAGGAAAACTATGTGGACTGAGGGGAAATAGCAGCACTGAGCTTGAAACTGAATGCTATAGCTTGCCCAGCCCAGAAAAAGGTATCTTTAGTTTTAAGTCTTCTTTTCATTTTTCTGCGTTCTTGGCATCTTCATTTTCTATGATTCTTTGCTTAGTGGGTGTTTGTTCACACGGTAGGGCTTCAGCTTTTAAAACAAACTGTGTGAACTAAGCGTTTAGTAACATGTAAATAGTAGTTTATTGTTTGGTGGGTCCCATAATTTTTTCATCAAACCCGCATTTTGTACAAGATTTCTCTTGTAATTCACATGGGCACTGTTCATAACAGTGCCCATACCAGGTGATGCCAGGTGAATTATAATTCACCTGGCATGTGAATGCTTCTCGCGGGTGAATTATAATTCACCCGCGAGAATTCACACGAGTAAAATTTCTTGAACTACATCCGATCTGTAAAAAAAAATATATTTTTTTTAAATTATATTTTACTTAAAAAAATAATGTTTAATAATATTTAATAACACTATATAAATTAGAAAAATATCATATAATGATGTAATATTTGTGGAATTTGATCACAATTCCAATTCTATTTCTGATGATATTTTATCTGATTTTGTTGTACACTCAAAAAATCATGGAAATTATAGTTCTTATTAGATGAATTTCATACATAATAAAATTATAGATAATTTAATGAAATAATAAAAAATATTTAATATAAAATATTATTTATTTAATAGTATAATAATAGTAGTTAAATCTACAATATTTAAATTAAAAACTATCAATATTAATATATATATATATATATATTTAATTATTTTATAACCTTAATTTGAAAAGCATATTTAACCAAATATATTAAACTATTTTTTATTCAACTTCAATTTTAATCACAATTTTAACCAAATATATATAAATATCAAATCAACATCAATTAAAAATACTTTTTATAAAACAACTTTTTTCAAATCACAACCACATCAGTTACCACAATACCAAACACATTATTGCAAGTGGCATTGAACATATAAGTCCTATCTATAAAGCCACTTAATTAAATCCATATAATAGGTGGAAGATGAGTGGTTAGACAAAAATAAATAGAAGATGAGTTGTTGGCATAATTGATGGAGCATGAGTGGAGATAAATTATTGGCATATTTTATGGCATAATTGATGTCATGACTTATGGTCTTTGTCCCTTCACTCTTGCCTATAAATAGGCAATGTATCTAAGCCTTAAATGCACATCATAAGAGAGAAACAAGATAAAAGAAAAGAAAAGTGAGAGAAGGAAAGTAATCCTATAAAATTATGAGGTATTTGTGAGGAGAGTAAGTGAGGTGTTTTCTCCTAATAATAGAAAGATTTCAATAGTTCTCCTATTAGTAGAGAGAGATTGTAATTTTCACATTACTTAGTAAAATCATTCTATACTTGCCCGTGGATGTAGCAAAATTGGATTAACTACGTAAATTCTTGTGTGTTCATTTCTCATTTTATTCTATCATCTACCTTTTATCTTATCGAGTTTGCATGCCAGTATCATAACAGTGGTATCAGAGCCTGGTTGTTTGGTGTTGTTAAAACACAAACGTTATTCGTGTATATGGTTACTATTCGTGTTTAACGCACTATTCACCTATATGACACTATTCATTAATACGGTATTGTTCATATACATTATTGTTGGTGTCTATAAAAAATTAGTGTAGTGATTAAATATAGTCTAAGAAGATTAGGTTATAAGTAGGATCGTTTGTAACCCCTTCAATCTTTCCTAAGAACTTACTTAGTGAAGTATTATTCACACAATACTATTTTTATATACATTACAGATATGTTAAACGGTGATAGATGAATATATTATGGTGAATAAAATGGCAGCAAAGTATGAGATTGAAAGGTTCAGGGGGAGCAATTTCTTACTGTGAAAAATAAGAATTAAGACAATCTTAAGGAAAGACAATTGTTTGGCAGCAATTGGGGATCGGCCTGTGGAGATAACTGATAATGCAAAATGAAATGAGATGGATGGCAATGTTATTGCTAAGATACATTTAGTATTAGCTGATAAAGTATTATCAAGTGTGGCAGAGAAGAAAACAGCTAAGGAGATACAAGATACTTTGATAAAACTATACGAGTACAAGTCTTTGCACAATAAGATTTTCTTAAAGTGGAGACTTTATACCTTTTGAATGGTAGAAACCATGTCAGTGACTAACCACATCAACACAATAAGAACTCTATTTTCACATCTCACTACATTAGGTCAACAAATAGAGGAAAATAAACATACAAAGCTTCTACTTCAAAGTCTTCCTGATTTGTGTGATCAGCTCATTATCAACTTGACCAATAATATCCTCTTAGACTATTTAGTCTTCGATGATATTGTAGTCGCTATCTTGGAAGAAGAAAATAGGCGTAAAAATAAAAAAGACAAAAATAGTTCAAACCAAGCAGAAACGTTATTGATGTTAAGAGGAAAATCAACGAAGCGTAGCTCCAGTAAGAGTCAAAGGCATGAAAGGTCCAAATTAAGAAGTAAAAAAACTGTGAAATGCTAAAATTATGATACAAAATGGCACTTCAAAAGGGATTTGTTGGTTGAAAAAATGTATAGAGAACACTGCAAAGTCATAAAAACCTCAAGGATATGTTGTAAGCACCTCAGAAGATATGGAGGTTTTATATAGTAAAGCAGCGATAGTCTCTACATATACAAAAGAGCCCATTAAGGTTTGGTTAATAGATTCAGGAGCAACATGACATATGACTCCTAATCGAGATTGGTTTCATACATATGAAACCCATCTCTGAAGGCTTAGTGTTTATAGGTAATGATCATCCTTTAAAGATTGTCGGTATTAGCACCATCAAATTAAAGATGTATGATGGCTTAATTCGTACTATTTCTAAAATGCGACATGTGAAAGGCTTAAAGAAAAATCTTTTATCCATAAAATAATTTGATAGTCTTAGCTATAAGATTTGAACGGACAAGAAAATTATGAACACTGTCAAAGAAGCACTAGTGGCTTTAAAAGCAAGAAAGATAGTTGCAAACTTATTTGTATTAATGGGAGAAACACATCATGAGGCAGAGGCTTCAATTGCATCAGCCAGTCCTACAGAAGAGAAGACGATGATGTGGCATAAAAAACTAGGCCACATGTCAAAGAAAGGTTTGAAAATTCTCTCTAATCAGAAGTTACTTTATGGGCTTATAAAGGTTACTTTACCCTTTTATGAACCCTGTGTTATAAGTAAACAGCACAGGTTAAAGTTGGGCACATCAACAATTAAGAGCAAATACATCTTAGACCTGATTCATTTTGATGTTTGGTAAACACCGGTCATATCTTTGAGAGGAGCAAAATACTTTGTATCATTCATAGATGACTTCTCTAGTAAATATTGGGTGTATCTAATTAAAAAGAAGGTAGATATACTTGCAGTCTTTAAAACTTTCAAAGCACATGTAAAACTTGAATTTGAAAAGAAGATCAAGTGTTTGAGGACTGACAATAGAGGAGAATGTACCAGTGATGAATTTGATAACTTCTATCAATATGAAGGTATCAAAAGGCAATTCATAATGACATACACTCCACAACAAAATGGAGTGACAGAGCGAATAAACAAAACTTTATTAGAAATAACAAAAGCAATATTGAAGGCTACAGGTCTAAAAAAGTCATTCTGGACAGAAGTAGTCAATATCGCATGTTATATGATAAATCGATTTCCATTAACTGCAATTGAGCTAAAGACACTAATAGAGATGTGGAGTGGAAAGCCAACTGATTATTCTCGATTACATATATTTGGAAGTCCTGTATATATGATGTACAATACTCAAGAAGTCAACAAGCTGGATTCAAAATATACAAAATATTTATTTTTTGGATATGCAAATGGTATGAAAGGGTATCATTTGTGGGATCCTACTGCCCACAAGGTAGTCATCAGCAGAGATGTCATATTTGTGAAAGATAAAATGCAAATGGAAGAATATAATAGTATTTTAAAGAAGACTATAGCAGTCAATATGAAAAATACTCAAAATTTGAAGTTGTACCAAAGCATGAAGAACAATAACAAATAGAGTCTGAAACTCTTGAAGTTTGACGGTCAACTCATGAAAAAAAACCACCGGCTTAGCACTCAAAATATGTTACTTAGAGCAACATTGCATACTGTTTTCTAACAGAGGACGGAGAGCCATCAACTTTCCACGAGGCTATTAAAAACATAGATGTATCTATATGGATGACAGTAGTGCAAGAGGAGAATGAAGCTCTACACAATAATAACACTTGGGATCTTATTTCGCTAATACAAGGAAAAAAGGTCGTTGGTAACAAATAGGTTTACAAGATAAAACATGATAGAAATGATCAAGTGGAGCGATATCATGCAAGATTGGTGGTGAAAGGATATGCTCAAAAAGAAGAAATAGACTTCAATGAGATATTTTTCCCGGTGGTATGATTTACCACAATCAGAGTAATCTTGGCGATGTGTGCTATATTTGATCTTCACTTAGAATAATTAGATGTGAAAACTGTATTTTTTTATATAAAACTTGAAGAAGAAATTTATATGCTCCAACCAGAGGGTTTTACTAAAACAGGAAAGGAGAACTTGGTTTGCAGGTTGAACAAATCTCTATACGATCTCAAACAGACGTCAAGGTATTGGTACAAGAGATTTGATTCCTTCATAATTAGCCTTGGGCACATCAGACTCAGTTTAGACCATTATACGTATTATAAGAGGTTTGAAGAAGATAATGATTTTATCATTCTGTTGTTGTACATGGATGACATGTTCGTAATAGGTACTAACAAAGATTGAGTCCAAGTATTGAAGGTACGATTGGCCAGGGAGTTTGATATGAAGGATTTGGGACCAACAAATAAGATTCTAGGGATGAAAATTTACCGAGACAGAAGTAAAAGAAAGATTTGATTTTCTTGTAAGAATTGTTTGAAGAAAGTCTTACAACGCTTCAACATACAAGATTGTAAGCCAATTTTCACCCCACTTTCTATTAACTTCAAATTATCCTCAAATATGTCTCTTAGTAATGAAGCAGAGAGGATGGAGATGTCTCGAATACCGTATGTATCAGCAATGAGAAGTTTAATGTTTGTCATGATATGTACAAAATTAGATATTGTACAAACAGTGAGAGCAGTTAGTCGATACATGGCAAATCCTGGTAGAGAACATTGAAATACTATTAAAAGGATCTTGAAATACATCAAGGGTACCTTAGATACCATATTATATTATGGAGGATCAGAATTTACTATTAGGGGTTATATTGATTCAGATTTTACTAGTGACCTTGAAAAAAAAATCTACTACAGGCTATGTGTTCATAATTGCAAGAGGAGCTGTGAGCTGGGTCTCTAAACTTCATATTATTATAGCATTATCCACAACAGAAGTTGAGTATATGGCAGCTACATAAGCTTGTAAAGAAGCAATATGGATGAAGAACTTTATGAAGGAGCTTGGGTACAAACAAAAGAAGATTCTTTTATATTGTGATAGTTAGAGAGTCTTGTATATTACAAGGAATCCAACGTTTCATTCAAGAACAAAACACATAGATGTTCAGTATCACTTTGTTTGCGAAGTGGTAGAAGATGGAAGTATGGATTTTTAAAAGGTTCACACAAAAGAAAACTCAGTAGATGCTTTGATCAAACCAGTCAATATTGATAAGTATATATGATGCAGATCCTCTTATAGTTTAACAGAAACGTAAGCAACATGAAGATGACAAGTATAGAAAGGATAGAGGAATCACAAATGATGAAGTGTGAAGACTTGATTAAATCATCAAAGTCTTCAAATGGAAGAATGTAACGCCACTTAATTAAATCCACCAAATTGGTGGAAGGTGAGTTGTTAGACAAAAATAAATGAAAAATGAGTTGTTGGCATAATTTGTAACATAATTGATGTCGTGATTTATGATCCTTGTCTCCTCACTCTTGCTTATAAATAGGCAATGCATCAAAGCCTTAAATGTACACCATAAGAGAGAAATAAGAGAGAATAAAAGGAGAGTGAGAGAATGAAAGTAATCCTATAAAATTGTGAGGTATTTGTGAGGAGAGTAAGTAGGGTATTTTCTCCTAATAATAGATAGATTTCAATTGTTCTCCTATTAGTAGAGAGAGGTTGTAATTCTCACATTACTTAGTAAAATCCTTCTATATTTACCTGTAAACATAGCTAAATTAAATGAATCATATAAATTCTTGTTTATCTTATATTTTATTTTATTCTATCCTTTATTTTTTTATCCTCTTATGTTTTACATGCTACTATCCTAACACTATCTACTGGCGAGTTGACTGACAAGGGGGTTACCTGTGAATTTAGCGTTCTTGATTCTACAAATTCTACAAATAGAGGATATTATCATGACTTTAGAAACTTTCAGAAAATCAGAAATTAACAAGGGTTTCTTATCTTCTGCAGGTGCACGGAAAAAGAATCTGACTATAGGTTAGCTGTTCTCAAATTTACTCCAACTCTTCGCTTCCAAAAAAGAAGATCAGATACTTAACTCAAAAGGCTTATTTATACATGCAGGTGTAACCACAGGATCCATCCTTTTCGGGGTTTTGGTCATTGCAGTCTACCAAGTCTATAGCATCAGAAAATCAGAAGAAGAATATCAGGGCAAGGTTGAAAGGTTTTTGGATGATTACAGAGCTATGAACCCCACAAGATACTCACATGCTGATCTCAAAAAGATGACAAATCAATTCAGGGATGAATTGGGGCAAGGAGCTTATGGAACTGTGTTCAAAGGAAAGCTAACCAGTGAGATTCCGGTGGCTGTTAAGGTTCTAAGCAATTCAACAGAAAAAGGAGAGGAATTCGTCAACGAAATGCAAACAATGGCCAGGATTCACCATGTCAATGTAGTCCGCTTGATTGGCTTCTGTGCTGATGGATTTAGACGAGCTCTAGTTTACGAGTACTTGCCAAACGATTCGCTGCAGAAGTTCATATCTTCAGCAAACGCAAGGAATGTTTTCCTTGGCTGGGAAAGGCTGCATCATATTGCCCTTGGAGTAGCCAAAGGGATTGAATATCTTCACCAGGGTTGTGACCAAACAATCCTCCACTTTGATATCAAACCACATAATATCCTGCTGGACAATGACTTCAATCCCAAGATTGCAGATTTCGGTCTGGCTAAGTTGTGTTCCAAGTATAAAAGTGCTATTTCCATGACAAGAGTTAGGGGAACGGTCGGCTACATAGCACCTGAAGTGTTCTCAAGAAACTTTGGAAATGTCTCCTACAAGTCAGATGTGTATAGTTTCGGAATGTTAGTGTTAGAAATGGTTGGTGGAAGGAAAAATGTTGGTGATACAGCAGAAAATGGTGATCAAGTATACTTCCCAGAATGGATTCATAATCTCTTAGAAGAAGGAGAAGACCTGCGGTTGCACATCGAGGAAGAAGGAGATGCTAAAATTGCGAAGAAGCTAGCCATTGTGGGACTGTGGTGCATCCAGTGGAACCCGGCGGACCGTCCTTCCATGAAAATTGTTGTCCAGATGCTGGAAGGTGAAGGAGACAACTTGACAAAACCTCCTAATCCTTTACGCTCCTCAGCTCCAAAGAGAAAGACTGCAAGTATAGCAGGGCGACGTCTACATCAAGAATTGGCAGCCATCTCAGAAATAGAGTAATCATGTATTTTGAGGTCGTCATTGCATTCAAGGATGTGATCTATGACCTGCTTGCAGTGGATTCCGAGTAGTTCGTGGCTTTTAAAGGGCTCTTAAGCTCTTATGGAACAACATTAGTATTTTGAGATGGTCTCTCAAATTCTACACTTTGTAAACTTTGGTCTATGATTGCAAAGTCTGAGGATTGAGCTTGCTCAAACCTTTGACCACAAAAAAAAAAAAAATCACCAATAATTAAGGAGTGGATACTGTGAAAGTTGTTAGCAATTTTATTTAATTTTGGAGGCATTTATTATGTGTATCTGTTCATTAATCACTAGTTGTCAATAAGTTGTCGTGTGAGGTATATTTGGACTATTAGGGACTCATTTGTTAAACTTTTACATTTTGTGACACAATAAGCATTTAGTAATACTTCAGGGGTTAATTTGAGGTTTCCCTAGAATTAATCAGCACCTGGCTTTCCAGGGGACTTGAATAACTTGTCGTCTTCCTCAATGCAAACCGTCGTCCATATTCTAAACTACATGTCGTCGGAGATTGCGAATTCTCTTTTCAGACATTCTGTGACTAAGCAGTCAGCGAAAAACAACAAAACAAGTCCCCCTCTCTCTCTCTGAACTTTCTCTCTCTAGCAAGCCATGACTGCAGCCACCAAAAACCACCACCCCTCCTCCTCTAAACCACCCAAGAACCACCACTCGACCCCCAAAGCAACTACCCCACAAACTATCAGCACTCAAAACTCTAACCCCACTACTAACCCTAACCACGTAATTAATCCATCACCATTATCTCCCTCCCTCAAAGACCAGGTTTTGTCACGCGCCACCCACATTACGCGCCAAGAACTACTCAAAAGAAGATCCCACAAGCTTAAACAGCTCTCAAAATGCTTCAAAGATTATTACTGGGCATTAATGGAAGAACTCAAAGTTCTGTACAGAGAGTACTATTGGAAGTATGGTGTTAGCCCATTCAAAGAAGACCACAAAAACACCCTTCAAAAAGTAGAGCAGCATAAGCAGGGTGGTGAGTTTGGTGTTTTAGAGAGAGAGAATGGGGAGGGGGAGGCTAATATTGAAGTTATTGGTGAAAATAATAATAATGTTAGTGATTTGAAGAGCAATCATAGGTGTTTGTTTGTTGGGTGTAAGCTAAAGGCTATGGCTTTGACAAGTTTTTGTCATCTTCATATACTTTCCGATGCAAAGCAGAAGCTTTACAAGCCTTGTGGTTATGTTATCAAAAGGTTTGATGTTGCTTTACTTTTGTCTTTGATTTCTGGTTCATAAAGCTTATTTCTTTTATAGGTTTTTTTTTTTTTGGAGGGGGGTTTCGATTGTTTGGTTGCTGTAAGATTGTGTTGGTGGTGTTAAACTCTCTTTTTAGCTAGGTTTTGGTATGTTTTTTATGGTTGAATGGTTGGCGTTGCCAGTTTTATTTAATAGTTGCATGTTTGTGCAAGATTAGTTTGCCCAGGGCCAGTTGAGGAAGTTTGGGATAGGTAAATTGAATGAACTTGATTAAGATTGTGTAGGAATTGGTTTATATATGCATAGTGTTAGGGATCTGGAAAGAAGTCTGATGAATCATGAAGAATTTGTAAATTCGATGACAATTAATTACCTGAGAATTTCTTGTCACCGTGATATTTCAGGGTTCAAAATGAAACAATGTTGTTTTGATGTTAAGCTGGGAGTATAATCGATAATTATGAAAAGGTTTTGCGAATTAGACCTGGATTTATGCAGAAATGAAATGAAGTATTTGCTTGCCTTGTAGCTTCTAGCGACAATTATGGAACAATTTGAAGTACTAGAGACTTGTGTTTTTTCATGCTAGATTTATATCTCCTTTTTTGCTCTAGTTCTGGTAATGAGACCTAACTTAAAAGCATAGAACTTTGTTTCATGTATCCATCATGCAATATCTAACAAGTTGAAAATAGTCTTCAGATGCATATCATGGTATATAACAATACACAGAAATACTGTAGATGATAAGCTAAACGAAAGAAGAAAATGAGGAGAGAAATGTTTGAGAATTCTCACTATTCTTGAACAAATTGTGAGACAACATTTGATGTTCAAACTAGTTTCTGAATTTTATTTGATAGTCTTGCATGGTTACGAAGAACTCTAATTCTAATGGTGCTGTAGAAGTAATTTGGATTATTGCATGAGTAACATGTTTATACTTTCACCAAGAAATCTTGTTACTTGTATATTATACCAAATAATTGACTGAAATGTTAGTGTGCGATGTGTCTTCTGTAAAGCTGTAGCTTTGGCCTATCCTTTTTGAAGTTCATTTTCTTGTTTTTGGTGATTGCTGTTGGGCGTGATATCTAATCAATGTAGAGCTGTCTTGCCATAAGGTCCATTGGACATTGACATCGTAGCTGCAGCTTGTGATAGATTGATGGCATTAGTTAGAATCCAAAATGAAAACAAACGCATTGATGGATATATGCTTGAACCCTGAACAACTTTCAAGTTCTTGCTGAAGTGCTGAAAGACTGAAATTTTAAAACTAAACTTCATATTCAAGTTCTAGTTAGCTTGCTTTTAAACCTTTTTTTCTTGCTTTACAGCTAAGATAGCTAGCATTTCTGCCGCCAGTTTGCTTCCCATGATACCAAATCAAAACTATTTTGATGGGCAGTTGGTTGGATTTGGTTGTCGAATCTGAGTGAAATATTTTATTGGTTCCTGTATCATATGATGAATTTTAAAATAGTATATTATGATTGATTCTAATCCGTTGATTTTCCACTTATCATAAGAGTCTTTTGGTTGGCTATGTACTCAAGTGCTCAGGCAGGACCAATAACATGTGGAAAGCCAATACTGAGATCAACTGCTCCTGCACTCTGCACTGTCCACTTCCAAAAGGCTCAGAAACATGTGACTCAGGCACTGAGGAAAGCAGGCCTTAATGTTTCCTCATCAAGTAAGCTTGCTCCTAAGTTCCATGTCATCGTGACAGAATATGTGCGTCAAATTCAAGCCAAAAGGAAGGCTGCAAAATGAGGAAATCAGAGTAAAGTCATAGGTGACTGCTAGCTGAGCTGTGTGTCCATTGCAGAGATGATTTGTGAAGCATGAGTGACAGTGTACATTGTTAGAATAACCCATGGTAAGTTTCTTGATTAGAAGAAAGGAGAGGTGATCATAGTTTGGATCATAGTATTCTAAAAGTGTCAAGCATACAATTTGCTGTACTTTATTTTATTTTTATCTTTTTAGAGACAGAATTGTTTGCGTTTAATTTCTGAATTGACAGTACATCGTAAGAAATAAAATGCACCACTTACCATTAATTGTTGTTTGCAGATATGCTTTTTCCGGATGTTTATCTTCCGGCAGCAGCACTAGGTGTTCGACATACCAGTTACTCTGGCAAACACAAAAACACAAATGTGTACCGATGCTAGACGATTGTAACAGCTCTGATGCGCCAAACCTTTATTTTATTTATAAAAGCTTGTATAGCCATTCAACTTGAATTGGTGAATGATGGTATGTGCTGTATATGATCATGAACCTGTGCTTCTGTGCTCCTTTTCTTTCTCTTCAACGATGAAATTTTATGTGCTGTATATGATCATGAACCTGCGCTTCTGTGCTGTATATGATCATGAACCTGTGCTTCTGTGCTTCTTTTCTTTCTCTTCAACGATGAAATTGTATGGCAGAATCGGGCATTGTAAGGTCAGCCAGTGGGCTGAATGCTTCTTTTATAGTACGATTGTAGAACATTGGTCTGGGACTGTAAAGCATGACCATGCATTTTAAATAATGCAAGGAAGGCCCATGCTGGGCTTTGGAGAGCTTTCGGTGGGACCCAAATGAGCAGTGACCTCTCCTCTCTCCTCTCTCCTCTCTCGTTCAGTCTTCTCTTCTTCGATCTCTTGCGATACTTGGTATATTTTTGAAAATTTTATTTTATTAATGATTTAATTTCTGTGATTTTACAGGCCTTTTAGAATGTTAGTTAATTGGTGAAAGAAAGAACATATGAATTTGAATGAGCCAAAAAAATATGAATTTTAATGAGTAAAAAGGATTGTAAATATAAATTGAGATTTATAAAGTTTTAAATAGATTAGAAAGTTTATTTTAATTGAAAAAAATAAAAATTTAAAATTATTAATAAAAAAGATATGAAATTTGAAAATAACAATGAAAAGGTTATAAAAATGGTCCAAATCAAGATATAGAAGTGAAATTTAAAGATTTAACAATTGAAGTAGTAAATGCATAGTTCTTATAAAAATTTGAGTGTAATTTAATGATTGGATTAATAGTAGATTCATACTTAATCATTGAGAATCACCCATTATTGCAAGCTAATCTGTATCATTAATTAATGATTTGGGATTTTTTTAGCTGCTACTGTTGCTGATTTTTTCTTGAATTTAATATTTGAAGGTGATGAAATGCGTTCATAAGGTGGCTTCATCACAACTTGGGGTCAACTGCATCCTGGGTCTTCAAGTTTGTAACTTGCAGTGGACATCTTTTTTTTTTTTTTTCTTGGGTTCTATTCTGTTGATTGAATTTTCTTGTGTGTGGACACTTGTATTAGCAATCAAATTACTCTTTCTTCTCCTTTTCTTCTTCTTTGCTACAACAATATACTAAAATAGCTGCGTGCAAGAACTAGATGTCAATTTCCTGTATCAGAAGTAGTGTCTCATAATGTAATTTTATTCAAATATTTGTTAATTTGAATTGAAATAAAAATAAAAACAAGAAGACTTTCGTATTGATTCTGCTTTTATCATTAAAGAGCATGATTGTTATTTCAAGAGTTATTTTTTGAAGTATTTTTAATTTGAAAATATATTAAAATAATATTTTTTATTTTTGATATTAAAATATAAAATGATATTAAAAAAATAAAATATTTTAAATATAAAAATAAACTGGAAATAAATATATAGAAATAAAACCAAACTTGAGCAGTTGGGGGTTAGGTGGTTTGCCTTCTCTCCATCTAACCCTTCTTGCTGGCTGCTTCTACTGCTGTTGCCCATTCCTTTCTAACATCTAAAAGTAAAACCTCTTTCTCTTCACTCCAGTTTTCTCCTCGTTTTTAACGAAAGGAAAAACAAGAACCAAACGCTCATAACACAAAACGAAAGACAATGCTGTCAGTTAGATCAATCTTTAGATCACAATCAAGACTGAGTTCTATCACTCTCTCCTCGTTATGTTATTCATCGTCATCAGCTGCAGCAATTCAAGCGGAAAAAACTATCAAAGATGGTCCCAGGAATGATTGGACACGTCAAGAAATCAAGGAAGTTTATGACTCTCCTCTTCTTGATATCCTCTTTCATGGGGTTAGTTCTTTTTACTTAGTAATGCAGGGAAAAGGGTGGTTTTTTTATGCCGGGGTTTATGTTTTGTGCTGTTTTGTTTTGTTAGGCTCAAGTTCATAGATATGCTCATAATTTTAGAGAGGTTCAGCAATGTACTTTGCTTTCCATAAAGACTGGTGGGTGCAGTGAGGATTGTTCTTATTGTCCTCAATCTTCAAGGTATAATACTGGACTCAAGGCTCAGAGGCTCATGACTAAAGAAACTGTTATCGAGGCTGCTAAAAGGGTATGTCCTTTTATCTTCTTATAGTCTTTTGATTTATGGTATTTTGGTTCACAAGAATCTTAAGCAATCAAACACTTTCTGTGCTGATGGAATCTGTGCTAAAAAAGGTTTATGCTTTGTTCCTGATTTTAATTATTATGTGGTTCGGTTATCTTGCCAATTTTGTCAAAGAAAATCTGCACTCATTTAGATGGCTTTCTTAATGTGATGTCTTAATTGATTGATTTAACTTGCGTATTTCCTGATTAAAATTGTTTTTAGATCACGTGTATTGTTTTGTTTTTGTTAATTTGGGTACAAGAATTGAAAAATTGTCAGTAACGGATATGTCCTAGATTTCTGGAACATTTATAGCTCGATAGCAAATTTGTTGGTCATTCAGTTAGCTTTAGGGTTTAGCAAAAGTTTCATGAACATCCCAGAACTTCACTTAGCAAAGTAGCTGAAAAAGGAAGATCGCCTCAAGAATGAATTCTCATGTTCTTGGTACAACTTCATGTTTGGTGCCTATATCAGGTGGTACTGAAGTTTTATCTGATCAGTTTCATGTCTAGTGTAGCCTGGTGTCCTTTTCTTTTTCTTCTTCTGTATTATACCTTCTGCATGGTTTTGCAGGCAAAAGAGGCTGGTAGTACACGTTTTTGCATGGGTGCTGCTTGGAGAGATACGATAGGAAGAAAGACCAACTTTAATCAGATTTTAGATTATGTGAAAGAAATCAGGTAATGAGCGCATCATTTATGGAAGAAATATATGTGAAACCAAGCATTTTTCTTAAGTTAGAAAACAGATTTTCACACTGCACACACTATTACAGTGCAAATAGGTTATTCCCTAGCTGTGTTTCTACTGAAGTGAGTTGCCAAGAGAGAGAATTGGAGAAATTTCTACACCTTGAGCTCTTTAAAATGAAGGCTTATATGCTAGCTCATGCATTTAAGTAGCCATGTCATGCAAAATGCTGCATTAGCTCCTTTTTTTTTTTTTTTCCTCTAATGCATAGTCTGTGATTGAAATGACTGATGCCTATCAGGGATATGGGCATGGAGGTTTGCTGTACCTTGGGCATGCTAGAGAAGCAGCAGGCTGTAGAACTGAAGAAGGCTGGTCTTACAGCTTATAACCATAATCTTGATACCTCAAGAGAATATTACCCAAACATCATCACTACAAGATCCTATGACGAACGCTTGGAAACCCTTGAACATGTCCGTGAAGCAGGAATTAGTGTCTGCTCAGGTCAACTTTCTTGCATCCTTAAGTAGATTTTGAAAAACAAAGTCCACTGCAAAGAAAAAGAAATGGAAACATTTTAAATTGATTGATTTCCTTGGAGTTAACAGTGGAATGGAGATATGCAATAATTGCAATTTGAGCATAAAGCACATAGTTTAGTTGGTCTTTTTTGCTTTTCATTTGTGCCATTTTATGTCTTTCAGTTGGATCTCAATACAAGCTTAACTTGATATATGGTTAGAAAAAAATTGGGAATTTTGTCCAATTTAGGATGCTTTTTTATGGAAATTTGATAACTTCTTGACTTCAGAGTGAATCCTCGCATTAAACAATGGAGCTGGGCAATAACTGCAACCGCACATTCTGTTTAAATTTCAGACATTAGTTTCTTTTTTCATTGCAAAGTTGAATTCTTATCATGGAAACTGTCTATTTTTATGTTAATAGGAGGCATAATAGGGCTCGGAGAAGCAGAGGAAGACCGAGTTGGTTTATTGCATACATTGGCAACCCTCCCTACACACCCAGAGAGTGTTCCAATTAATGCATTAGTTGCAGTGAAAGGCACCCCTCTACAAGAACAAAAGGTAATTCTATTCGTGTCTGATACAAGTTGAGTAAGGTTGCTTTTGTGATAATAATAATAATGGCTGTGCCTGATTATGTACTGCGGATATTCAATTTATCTTTGTTCTTCAGATTTTGTTTCCCAGCAAGTAATGACAGATGGAAAGTAGAACACTTTTCTTATATTAATTTAACTATTAAAACTGTTGTTACATTGTGAACTGATTGCAGCTTTAGTTGTGAATGTGAAACCAATAATATTAGCTAACTTACTGAGAAACTCTAGTAAAAATCACACTTGCTCTGTTGTCTTCTCTATTCAGCAAAGTGTGATAATGATAGTGCATCAGCTTTCGTAACCATGCCATGGGATAGACTCTATTAATTTGTTGTAGCTCCTTTGCTTATTGAAACACATGTATTTTACCAATCACTCTCAAGCTGGCCATGATTTAATTCTTGGTCTCACAATATTCTCCTTATCCTACAACCTCTTTTTATATCCATAGAGTATTAACAAGAGTCATGGATTAATATCTGATTACTTGATCAGATTCTATTTATTCATTTAGTTTATATTATGGCCTGAAATATCTAGATGGTATCACTAGAAGTGATTGTTGGCCCACATAACTGCGACTTTTTAAGTGAAGGTGCATGTTTACTATAACAGATAAAGATGGGGTTTAGTGCCCCATTTGAGTGGCTGGATTGCGGGAAAGAGAAGGATGGAGTGTGAGAGCCAAATCTTTTGTGGAAGATTGTTTGGCCATGCACGTGGTTTATGGGAATGTCATGCATTTCAACCAAAAATGCTGTCAGATAGTGATGATGGCCATGGGACGTGTCTTGTTAAATACAGTATATCTGAAATTCATTTTACTGGAAGACAGGAAAATTATATTACCATTTATTTACCCGGATATTAATAAAGAGGCATCCCTGACTTATTGTTTGTTTATGACACTTATGTTATAATTATTGCGCTGTACATTAGTTGCTTGTCTACATTTGCATCATGAGATTTGTCCTTCCAAATTTAGTATCAGTTGCTTTGAAGCTTGACAGATTTCATGTTTCTACCTCCTCATTCAGCCAGTTGAAATATGGGAGATGATTCGAATGATTGGCTCTGCACGTATAGTTATGCCAAAAGCAATGGTCAGATTATCAGCTGGGAGAGTGCGTTTCTCAATGGCCGAGCAGGCCCTGTGCTTTCTTGCTGGTGCAAATTCCATCTTCACTGGCGAGAAGCTACTGACAACCCCCAACAATGATTATGATGCAGATCAACTTATGTTCAAGGTTCTCGGTTTGATTCCAAAAGCACCCAGCTTCTCTGCCGAGGAAGAGAAGGCTTGTGCTTGTGAAGCAGAGCATTGTCAGGAAGCAGTTTCTAGTAGTTCAGGTTGAAATCACTTGTTCGAGCAGAGTTTGTATCTAAGTTTCATCTAGGTTCTTTTTACCTTCAATGAAAATCTGCTCTCCTATGGCGTGCAACAAATTTGAACTGCACTAGATGGGTTCAAAGAACCTTGCAAAAGTGCAGGTATTAGTATTCTGCAGCAATCTATTATGGTAACATCAAGAATGCATAGCAAGGTGCTGCAACTTTTTACGTAGTTGCAGTATTATTGCCATGGTGTGTTTATATCTGGACTAGAATGATCTGTTATGAATATCCGATTTTGCTTCTTTTTTTGTTTTCCAACTTCAAGTGTCTACATCTTTCATTGAAGTGGCAAATTGCCAATCTATTGAAAAGAAAATGAAGTAAAAAAATTGAACATCAAAGAAAAGGAGTGGACAACAGTGCATAGCTCAACGACAACACACACACACTGCAAAGAGTTTTTAGAATAGTTGATCTTGTGTGATTACAAGTGAGTCGGGAGAGTTTCATAAAAATAAAATAAAAAATTGTGAGATGAATCCATTAAATTACATACTTCTTTTTCAAGTTTTAGCCCTTCTATTTTCTTTTCTGCACCAAAAAAAAAAAAGAAAACTGTTCAAGGAAAAGTGTGACCCAACATTAGAAAGAAAAGGTTTGGTCCAGTTGCCATTGAAGTTAAATGTATGGAATGAAGGTTCATTCCAATTCCAAAAAAAAAGAAAAAAAAAACCTATGATCATACTTTGATCCACTGGAGTTATTGGTGGAAATTAAAGTAAGGAAATAACATTAACTAGGTGTGGGAAAAATATTATAGTTGTATGAACTGCATCATCTTTCACGTTTCATTATGAACTCCCACAGTGAAATTGTTTTTTTATTTTGATCATTAATTTTTTTTCCTCATCGATTGCAGCTTTCTGTAGTTAAATTAAAGGCCAATTTCTTTTATTTGGTTAAGCAATGGCAAAACTAAAAGGCATGGGTTCAACTGAAAACACACAGAAAAACTATATGGTCGTTTTAAATTTGACTAAAAAAGTTGATTTTGATCCTTTCAATTTGCAACATACCAATTTTCCACCCTTTTATTTTTTTTTTCAAAAATTATTTTTTATCCAAAAACTCCATTTTTTCGGTTCTTGATTTGAAATAGGAAAGAGAATCATCTTATTCTCAAGATAAAGAGAAAATAATCAATTAAAAAAAATTTAATTATTAAAATAATTGATTTTAATATTTATATTTAATGAGGAAAGTTCTACTAAAATGTTCTTTCACATTTAACTTGTCAACAAATGTAAATATAACATCAAAAGATTTTTAGATTTTAGGTTGATTTTATTTTTTAGATTATATTTTAGGTTATTTGAAGGTATAAACATGTTTATTTAGATCTTTAAAGTTTTTTTAGATGTTTTTAGATTAAAAAATAATTGAAAATATATTTTTAAATGTTAAAACACCATTGCCCTGATTTTACAAGCAACTAGTGTTTTATCATATAATTGAATAAAAACTAATCTAAAATTTTTTTTTAACTCGGTATTATATCCATTATCTAAATTACAAGTTCAATAAATTAAATCATAAAATCTAGACCGATCTCTTCATGTCAATAGTTTTTAAGATATCATATAATCTTAAAATTTATATTTAATCCAAAACAATGTATATGTCAATTATAATACTTGCTTTTGAAATTCTTAAGTCGATTATAAGACAATTAAAATCAACTTAATTTGGAATATGAATCGAGTAAGAAGATATATCATGAGGTTTCGATATCGACAGTTTCCCATGGCCTTGATGATTTTTTTAATGAAAAAAAAATTATTGAGGGCAGCAAGTCATGCAGCAGCAAATACCTCCTAAAAGTGATCATAGAACTAATTTTTTGAATGTCAAGAAAAGAAGAAGAATACTAGGATTTTTTCTTAGACTATTACGTAACAGGGAAAAAATGTGACAAAAATCAGTCGACAATCTTCATGGGTTATAGTAAATTGTCTTGAAAGATCCATAGAATCAAAAGAACAGTTTTGGATTTTCCAAAGAAATACTTAAAGTATAGTTTTGATAATTTTGATTTCAAAAAACATGTGAAGGAGTGAAATACTATTAAAACACACACACACACACACACACTGTGTAAAGAGAACCAAATCATGCCACTTCAAAAATTTCACGTAATTTAGAGAGCATGCTTATATGTAAAGAGAACCAAATCATGCCACTTCCTAACAACATGTGGAGATAAATGACTGGTTTCAAAATAAAGGTAAGGACAAGGACAAAAACAAAAAAATTACTCACAAAAATTAAAAATTATTAGTAGGATTAATATGGTGGAAGAAACTAAAATCAAGTCCTGGTTGCTTGTGTAGTCATCATGAGAAGGTAAAAAACACCCTTAAATTGTAACGTTGCAAACATTAACATCCAATTTATTGCAAGCAAATGTTCACTGAGGTCTGAGGTTATCTTAATTAATTTTTACAATTCAGTTTAAATATACCAACTAATGTTGGTTTTGATCCTACATTCAACAAAAATGAGTGACTGTCTAAGTTTTAGCCAGATCTCTCTAACTTTTGGCACGACGGAGAAATATGAAAAAAATTTCCACATTAAAATAACCAGGGGCTAAAATTTCTGTTATCGGTCTAAAAGAATTGTGTATCCCACATGAACCTATCAAAAAGAATCATATCACCCACTTTTTGCTCTCAAAATGGAGTCACCAACAGTTAGGAATACATGTTCTTCCAATACCACGTTCACAGAAGGTAGGCCTTCAATGAAATCAACAGTTATCTGTGGAAAAAGACGTGCAAGTTCATTAAACAGGAGCTAATTAAAGTCTTTATGCTTTTTTACCATGATTCGTGGAAGTGGGAATTTGTCTTGTTATAGAGGCAAACCTTTCCATCTCCGAGTTGAAATTCTGATTTCAAATTAGAATGATCCCTTGATAGCAAGTATGTTTCTAGACCATGAGCAGATTTTGAGTTTCCTGAAATCATTGATCAATAGCAAGAATGGGGGAGTGGATAAGCAGAGAAGAAATGCTTAGCGGAGAGGAAGTGGATGAGAGGACAAAAGATGCCTAGCAGAGAGGGAGGAAGAGACAGACCTCCGTATAATGAAAGAATGGCATCAGATTTGAGCACTAGGGCTGGTCTTGCCAAATATATGGCGAAGGACAACTTGGAAATATCATGGAAACTCTCCTCACCAAGTATAACCTGCAATTTAATTCATCAAATCATGGCTGAGAGAAACTACTCCAAACAAACACCAACATGCAATCTCTTGAAATTCCTTTTTGTTTTAAAGAGAGAAAAAACTCTTCATTCTTAAAATAAAATTAGGTTATTGCTCCTCCACGAGCATACTAGGGGACGACTTGATGTAACGTGCAAACATGGCTCTTTGAAGAAGCTCCAAGTCCGGCAAGCAAAGGGTTTCAGGTTTTTCAATAAACAAGTCAGGGGCAACGACCCACCATATGTTAAATCCCAAGAGTAAACAAAATACTGGAACAAGGCAAGTATCAGCCAAGTCAACAGTCTCGGCAAGCCTTGGAAGCCATATGTCCATGCTACAGCAGTTAAAATCCAGACTTGTTTATGAGAGAACTTCGAGCCTTGGAAGCCATATGTCCATGATGGAATTTCACAATGGAGTAATGTACGTTCAAAGTAATGGTGTTTTCCAAGTTATTTCAAGTTTAAATTAGAAGTATGAGCAAAAAAAATCAACTACAAAAGGTAAGAATTTTTGTTATCCATTGAACTTACTGCATGTGGTGGCATCAAGGTAGAAAACAGCAATGGAGAACCAATTGCATCCCTAATATAGAGTTCCTGCGAATAAAAAACGCAACTTCAGCCATGAAGAACTTGAAATTGGAAACACTTGAGTCTCACACAGATGCAACAGAGTGCTTAGTTTGTATATAAACTACCAGGAGGATATGGATTTTCATCGGTTAACATAAAAAGACCACTAGGAGGATTTAGTTTTTCATATGTTGGATACATAATGAACTTGACACTCACTCAAAGAAAATCAGCATAGCGATTAAAATTCAGTGAGATTCATAATCTGATCACCAATTTATTATCTGGCCATTTGAGAGTAAAAAAAGGACGAGAATATTAAGAAGCTTAAAAATTCTGGGCCCCCAAACAATAAAATTTCAAAACACAATGATAACTATTGAACAATATTCGTCCAGCCAATATGAAAAAGAAAAACAAACTAGGAAGAAAAGTTATATGTAAGCATTACCTGTGAATTCAAGACCTGCTGGGAGATTGATTTATCTTCATCTAAAGATTCAAAATAAACCTCAACAGCATCTGTAGGTTCAAGTCCAACTTTTTTCCTCAATTTCTGAATTCTATTGACAACCTGCAATTGACAGACAATCAAGTCATGAAGCATCACACATTCTTTAACCAAAGTCAGTCCATAGAAAAAATTCCTTTAATTTAATAGATGGATTAATAAAGAGGTTTAAGGGTCTCCATTTCAAAATCAGAATATGATGAGAAGCAAAAGAATTCCACCGATACAAAATGGTATATGTGATGAGCAACTTAAACAAGCAATTTTGTAGCCTTTCCAAATGAAATAAATTTCACGTGGTAATACAAGAGATGTGGAACTTCTACAATTCTGTTCTTGACAATGATTAAAATGTGTAATCACATAATTGAATGTCAATCGGAGCAGTTTGAAATATACCTCACGAGCAACACCAGCCTCATACAATGACTCATCCAGGCGCAAATCTAATATTACCAAAACATCACCTGAAACAATTGACACCAAAAACTTCAGCCACACACCTATTCCATAGAAATTAAAAAGAATGACATTCCTGATTCCTACCATCTCCAGCAGCATCAATCTCCTTATCTGACAAACCATCAGGGCGTTTGAATTCCCGAACCACCTAAAAAATCATAATCATAAGAATGTGCAAATCAGTAAATTAGTATAACAATCCTTCTGAAGAAAATAAATCAACCAAGTCAAAACTAAAAACTCCAACCAGCTGGGGACTGAAGCTTAGCAGTGATGAATTTCAAGACCAAACTAAAAACCACTCCATCTCATAAAAATTATTGGAGTGCGTTGAATGACAAACTGTTCCACATCACGAAGGCCTTTCCCAGAAACACACACAGATTATTTCCATCAAAGAATCTCATAGCACAAAAGCAACTACCATTTCATCTGCTTGGCAATAACTCCTTTGCCAAGTAAAAGGGTGCGGTGCAAAATATAATAGAAATATAAACTAATCCAATAAGAAATGAATCACCTTAATATCAGACAGTTTCAGACAATGTGTAGCAACAGTAACTTCTCCAGCTTTCTCAAATTCCAAAATATCTTTCTGAGACATTGCTTTAACTTCTTTGGCAACAACTCCCATAGATTTTCCAAGTCGCTTACCTAACACACTGGAAAAGAATAACCAAACATCAATCATATGCACAGAATGGTATAAAATACTTTGAAATGAAATAACAATTTGCATACCTAAACTCAGGCTCCGCGCGCAAACAAGCATATTTCAGAGTATCGTTACACGGAACAAGAGATCTTACATTGAGTTCCTCTAGCACATACTACCATGCAAGCAGAATACACAACTCATAAAGCAGTGGGGATATAAATAACAGCAAATACTACGAGAGTGAACTTGATCAAAGAAATTGAGGATTGCAGTGAGGATACAAGTTTAAAGAAAAACATTTATTTTATCAGCTATATAATGTAATGATAAAGAGATATTAAAAGTTTCACTTCCACGACTAGGAATGGAGTGCAAACCTCTTTCAGTTTTCCAGCTATGTCATCAAGAAAGTCCACATCAGGATGAACAACAATCATCTCCCTGCGATTTGTAAGAAGAGTAAAGTGAAACTGAGGTAAAGAATGAAGAGGCAACCAAAAGTAAATGAAGAAGTATAGAATTAAAAGGACCAATGAGTGAGGGATGAGCTTATAGGAGCACCTTAGTGGTGATTTAAGAGGCTTGTTGTGCCGTTCACGGATATTGCGTGCAAGATCAATAATTGTCATCATTCTTGCAACACTCTGTTCAATCCGTTCATCCCTCTACAGTGACAGAGATGCAATATAACTTATTTCAAAAGATGATCATTTAGAAGATAGAAAGCGAAAGAAAGATTACAATGAAATAATAATAAAAAAGTGAACATTGTCTAAATGTCAATATGTACCAAACTTTCTGCTTAAAAGCTAACCAAGTTACGTGGGAATTTTTAAAAAAAAGTCTAGAAATAAATATTTGTGAGATCATATGGCAGAGTTTTTTCTCTAAAAAATCATAAATCTTGGATCCTCCAATTCATACAAAATTTCACAATTTGGGTAAGATAGTGTCTGGACATTCAAACTGACCAAAGATTGGCAGCCTAGAAACCATAAATAAGTTTTAAAATGTTAATCTATTAAACAAAATGAGCTTCCTACAACAGAGATTAAAAATACCTCTCCCTCTACTTGAGGAAAACTGCAGTAGTGAATACTTTCCTCTGATCCAGTACACACTCTCCGCAAATTTTGATACAGACCTTCTGAAAAGAAAGGTGTGAACGGTGCCATTACCTTACATGATATTAAAAGCACCTGAAAACCAATAACATTCAATGCAAATGAGACTTTCAGCAAAGGCCTCTTATCAAGACAATCAAGCAGCACAATAACCAGTAAATAGCAATAATAGCTAAAAGATTAGCCAAAGAAATGCTTTTAAAGCAACACCAGGTGTTGATGTCCATATGTGACAAGTACGCAAGGGTTTCAAATTTTTTATGCAGACTATTGCAAGGAAAAAAAAGTCAATCCAAAAATAAACAAGAATGAGGGAGATGTTCTTATTTTAGAACAAGCTATGGTTATGACTTGGCATCAGCAAAAACAAAGTAAAAACAAGACAAGCATGCTTAATCACCTCTTCAAAGCAGTAGTAATCCTTGAAAAAAGGGATTATATCCTTGATAGGGAAAGACAGAACACCTGATAACATTTTAAAGCAGAAATGATATTACTTAATTGAGTTTTATTCTTGGTATGAATGGTGACAGAGCATGTTTAAAAATTTTAAGCTTATCATAGGGTTCACCATGAAGTATTAGTGAGAGTACTACTTAAGTTTCCAAGATTGAAGAATAGTTAATGGATCAAGTACCCAGGAACAAGGTTGTGGACTTTGAAAAGACAAGTATATGACCTTTGAGGATATTGGTAGAGAAGAAAACAGAAACTTCGAGAAGGGAAGATGGTGTGCACTTGAGAAGAGGAAACCTACTTCAAATCAGATGAACATCTTGATCCAAAGAATTTCAACCAACAATTAGCTTAAATGCAAAATTGTTCTGCACAAGCAGAGCATCACTCACAAAGCTGGCACTACCACAACCAGGTAATGAAACAACTAAAACCTCTACCACCTATGCTAACCAAGACAAGAATGAAAACAATTTTGGTTTCCATAATCAGAACATGATACTGAAGATACAAGTAATAGCACATAATCTAAGAGCACTATTCTAACACAATATAGAAATTTGTGTCAAGTGAAATCATACATTATACAAAGTTGAAAGAGCAGTCCGGCAGTCTTCTTCACCAGTACGACCCTTCAATCGTTTGCGGTTGAATCGCACATAAATATTTGTAAGGTTGTCAAGAAACTTCAAAAGATATGGTACCACCTACAAAAGACGTGTTTGGAGAGATATTTATAAATGCTCATGACATGAGTTAATTTTTTTTATCTCCAAGTTCCATATGAGCCTTTTCAATTTTGTAGCATATTCCATATCCATGTACATTCAAGATTTATAGTATATTCCATAAGATGAGTTAATTCTTTATCTTCAAGTTCCATTTCTATATACACTCAGTAAAACTCCATATACTAACAGCAAAGTAATGGTTTAAAAACAGCTAACCGTGTAAAGGCGGTATGCATTCATTTCCCGACGAACAAAATGAACAAGACTCTGAGTAGCTGAGTTGATCCACTGATCAAGCACATTGGATGAATCTTGAAGAGTTACTGAATCAATAGGAGTAAATTGTGCAAGCCCTTCAACCTCGAGCCTCTTTGCATTCTGTACAAGGAACCGATAAGCATTGTACCAAGGAAGGAACACGTCTTTGACCTGGATTGAATTCAAAAGATAGATTAGGAAAAGAGTCAAGTTAGCACAAAAGCAAGACATAAAATAAAATATTTGAGCCTGTGTAAGATAAGAGACCGAAGAAATTTCCTAAATCCAAAACCAGTTCATGGAGATACTCACGACATTAAAAACACCTTCCTTTTTGAAACGCAGGGTCTCTGCACGCACAACTGGAGAGTTTATAAGGTATAATCGTAATGCATCCTGTACAGAAGTCATACATAAACCTTGATATGAAAGAAACAAAGTTCTAATAAAAACCACAGAAAACATGAACAACTTGTTGGTCAAAAAGAAAACACCTAGAACAAGAACCAAATGGAGTGCAATTTTATTTTAAGAGAAAGATGATTAACATGTTATAAAAAGAACTTACAGCTCCATAGTCATTAATAACATCCATTGGAGATGGATAATTTTTCAAACTTTTACTCATCTTCTTTCCATCCTCAGCCAGGACAAGTCCATTGCAAATGAGATTCCTAAATGCAGGTTTCCCAAATAATGCTGTAGACAACACCATGAGAGTATAGAACCTGCAATCCAAAACAAATACCCACAATTAGACTTGCTTAGTTCTTTGAATAACCGCTGTTGCACAAGTACCTAACATGGAAACATAAACCTCAATCCCAATGGATACAATCTAGGGAAGGGAAACAAATACATAAATGAAACATTCAAGAAAAATATTGTTCCGGAATCATTGCAAAGATCCTTTTTTCTTCTTTGGAGAGAAATGAACCCAAAGAACATCATGTTAAAGTTCTTTTCTTTGACATAAATGAAATATTGCAACCAATTAGAAGAGATTGCATCTCCTTACATACTTCAATTCTATTGTACTCAGTACAGACTCAATGAATTTTGCTTGAAAAAATAGCAATGTAGACTCAATTATGGGAGGTACAATGAAGTATTTAAAACTATGGAACCAACCATCCACGAGTTTGGTCTAGCCCTTCAGCCACGAAATGCCCAGGAAAATTTTTCTCAAAAAGTTCAACATTCTCAAATGGGTAATGGATATAAGCATAAGGCATCGACCCACTCTCAAACCAACAATCAAATACCTGCAAAAATTAAAACATTGAATCAAATCATCTGAAACAATGCATAAAATAAACTTGATATTGCACATAAAATAACATGCTGGTAGTATAGTCAAAAGAAAAACTCTTCAGTAAAAAACAGGAGGATGTAGCAGTTAAGACTAAGGTTCCAGTCCAGCCCTGCTTCATTAAGAACCAAAAAGTGTGGCAAGCATGCATGCACCCATTTCTAGGGGACACAAGTGAACAATCTGACTAAAATTCTCAAGGAAATGATAGAAGTTATAAGCAAGCCAAGTATAGTATTTTCAAAACCAATTCTGAATTAACCCAAGTCCTGCCCCTTGCTTCCTTGAGAACAAAAAAATATGCTCAGTATGCAGGCAATCCTATTTAGGCAAGACAAATGAATATAATAAAAGTGAAATTATGAAACCAAGAATAGAAGTTAAAATGAAGCAAAGGAAGTACTTTCATTAAAGGTGCAATGTGTTGAGGTGAGTTCCTCATTCGAGAACACAAACTGGTGTCAAACAGAAAAACAAGATGGGTGGGGGGGTGGGGTGGGGAAAGGACATTCCATAAAAAACCCAGATCCAGTAGCTTACATCCTCTACACGTTGAAGCACACCAAATTCAGGACCACGACTGGATGGGATCGTGATGTGATCAATGTTGTGACGATGCAGATCAAACACCTGCAAGATGAAAAAAATGTATAGCATAGATAAGCACAGCAACAAGCTCAACAGACATAGAAGAACCAGTGCATGCATGAATGTTTAGATAACAGGTGGGAGGACTGTTGGCCATACGATCACCACTAGGTGATAGAAAACTATTAATAAGGTTATGGAATCATGCTAACTGCATGATCAAAATTTAGCCATAAGTTAGCACCAAAAAGAATGTGTCTTGTGTGCGTATACGTGTAACCATAAGTCACTGCACAAGATATCCGAGGAGAATAATAATTAAAAAAAAAAATAGCTTGCATCAACAGGAGAGAGAGAGAGAGATCATACCTTGACACCAGAAAGCTTTTCAAGTTTAGCGATAGAATCCATGACTATTACTTCTTCACCATCATCACTTATCCATACAGGTAGGGGAGTGCCCCAAAATCGACTTCTGCTAACAGCCCAGTCTCTAGCATTTTCAAGCCAATTGTGAAACCGTTTCTCCTGTTAAATTCGTCCAGAAAAAGATAAGAAAAAAAGGACAAAACTTCAACATTGCATGAAACCACAGTTTATTATGATTTCTGATTGAGCACAATAACTTAACGACAGACAATTTCAAAACTTATCATGAACCCTAGATTCAAAGTAAGCTGCTGTTACAGCCATTAATATTAGAAAATGAAAACACTCATGGTCGACCAATTTGGAGTTTCATTTGTGAATATCATTACGTAGAAGAAGAAAATGATTCCCAGAGAAATGCATTTTTTTTTCCAACATTATAAGTCAATTTGATTTCATTGAAGCACATCAGACAAATTAATAATGATAGTTAACTTTTCCTTCTTGCTCTTCCTTCCCTGTGTTCCTTCATCCCATGCCTTCTTTGACCATGTGGAGCAACAAGCTTCCAATTGAATCATCAATTTTCAAGATTCAAATATCGCACTATCACATGTTGGGAGCAAGTAAAAGCACCAGTATTGGTATGCAAAACCTCCGATCACAATTACAAAGGATACATCTCAACCACTACAAGGCTCAAGTATAGGGAATCTTTTCACTTGCTCAAGTTCACTTCTTAGCAAGTAAAACTGAGAATTTGGGATGAGGGCTCAGCCAGGAGATGTTGCACTCACAGCGGATATTACAAGCTCTCTTTTTTAATGTGCCCAGGACCCATATTACAAAATTAGATCTCTGTTACCCTGGTTGCAGGGCACTTGCTTTTACTTCTCAAGGGATTTCAGTCCTCCCATCAGAATGAGAACATGCATCAATCACTTAATTTGTTACATAAGTCAACCTTGACACAGACCAACCTAATTAAACTCAGCATATGTGTACTCATGATTGAGGTTCAGCTACATAGTGTATCTCTTTTTCCTTTTTGTTGGCAACTTTAAGTCCATTAATCTTCATTCTTTTAAACCTATACTGGTCAATATTGCTTATATAAAAAAATATAGCATCACTCAGAATTTAGATTCCAATGAGAAGGGGTAGAAACAGAATAATTAAGAAGGGGTAGAAAGACTCTACACCAGATATAAATCATCTGACCAGACAAACCATCTCAGATTCCAATTTAATCTCATAATGAAAAGATGAACACAGCCAACAAAACAGGAAGAGGTACAGGGATACAGTTCTAACCTTTACGTAATCAGGAACCCAGTATGTTTGTTTATTGTTTTCTAATAATTGCTCTTTTAGTTCTTCCACTCTAATAAACCTACACCGAAAATTCAATAGCACAGCTCTGTTAGAATAAATGCACAAATTAGGAAGATAATAAACCACGTAAAATAATAACAAGAGCAGGATATTGACTAAGCACAAGATCCATAACAAAAGTGATTACATAATGCAGCACAAAGTGAAATATGGAAAAGAAGCAAAGCTAAAAGGATTATAAAATGCAACAAAAGAAAATAAAAAAGTGAGAAAACTGAGATTTAAAAAACCCAAAGCAGCATTAAGATATAACCAATGATTTTAGAATGCAAAAGCTACCATATATTGCGCAATACGGAAAATACATTAAGAGAGAGAAAATGTGAAGCAGAATGAAACAAGCAAACATTCAGCTAACTACAGTTTCTTTTTGTCTATTTGTATGGACAACCTTCTTCTGATGGCAGGCAAAAAAATTCATAAAATTCCATTGAGTGGTAATGTCCAATACACATCAACACAGATTAGAATTTCCAAAGAAATGGAAGAAGAAAAACATATTAACACTTCAAAACAAATCAACAAGTATTGTTTGGAAAAACAAATAATTAACAGAAAAACTAAGTGGCAGTGTGCTCTGGGATGAAATGAAATTATAGTAAAGATAATCTTACCAGCTTGGAACAGCTCTATAAATGAGAGGCGTATCAGATCTCCAACAGAAGGGATACGAATGCATAAAGCTCCCAGATTTAACAAGCCTGCCTTTTGCCTGATCAAACAAAGAATTTTGGTAAAGAAAAACAATTAGACCAGAAGCCCATAAATAATAGGAATATGGAAGGACCAGCAAACAAAAACCACTAAGTCATAACATTTGACTTGATATCAGAAAAACAATACTTATTTCACAAAATTTGCCACATTTTGATTAATATCTAGCAAAATATTGAAAGCAACTGCAAAGTAGCTTTACAAATAATCTCATTCAGAGGTATGGTGTGTTCATCTACATCATGAAATCACTTTCAGAATAAATGAGTTGCCTTATCATTATCCATGGGAAAACACAAAAGCCTCACCTTCACTGCTTCAATGATATCCTTGTCCGCATCCTTGACATAGCGCCCACTGAAATCAGTAATTTTTCCAATAAAGCAGCCATCATCATCAACAGCTACAATCAAATTCTCCTGCAAGATGGGAATAAAATGATATGATATGAGAGCATAAGAAAAATATATAAGTGCACTAGACAGCTTAACATAAAAAAAAATCAAAGCAAGCTGAACTTATTGGATGCTCAAAACAAGATAACTGGAACCATCAGTTTCGCACATGACAACAACCTTGCTAAGTATTTTATTTTCAATGCAAACACGATAATCCTCTTCACCAAATGCAGGAGCACAGTGAACAATACCAGTACCACTGTCATCAGTCACATAATCATCCGCAACAACTCTGAATGCCGTGTCCGAGAACTCCCTAAAGTAATTGAATAGTGGCTCATACCTGCAAAGTATAATCTCTCTCAGAATCTCAACACTGACTGATACCTACCATCCAGTAGAATGTATAACATTATTCCAACGACAAAAGTGATGACAAGAACCATATTCCATCACTAAAAATTGACCAAGAAAAGTTCTTCACACATACAGGATTAAAGGAAAAAAAAATAATCAGGAGCAACCATCTTAAAGTGATGTGTCAGCTGCTAGAAGCACATGTAAAATGGATGAAAGATAGGACATAATATGAAAGCATGGCTCACTTCTTGTTCAGCAACTCATTGCCCTTGACTTTCTCCACCAAGTCATAAGAATCCATTAAGTTTTCAGCCTTCCCGCACTTAATTTTAGAATTTGACGTCTTTGAATGGCCAGCAGATCCAGAGGCAGTTGATTTTGGCTTCTCAATAGGAAGTGCAGACAACCTACATTCAGCAACAACATACACTTTTCCAGTGTACTTGTTCCGAACCTGGATTTTGTTTCGCATTGCATATCAGAAAATCAAGTACAAGCATGTTCAACAAACAATTCAGAAAAGCAACATAAATGAAATCAGCAAAAACATGATGCCAAATGCAACATCTGAAGTTTTCGGCCAAGTGCCAAAAGAAAGATCTAAGAATCTTTAAGCACGCCCCAATCGAGATAATTACTACTTCAGCAATCACTTTAAAACTAATAGATAAAAGAACATTTTCATGAGCATGTGCATGCACATGCACATCCCTTAGCATGTGAAACAACCTTAAGCACATTTTCACAAGCCTTGTTCTTGAACCTGTGAGGTTGCTTTCCATGACAGAACATGATTAAATGGTTCACCATGTTAATGAGCATTGAGAAAAGAAATGAACCACTAAGTATAAAGTATATAACCAAGGATCTAGAATTACAGGAATACAAGGCACAATAATTAATTTGCAGACTAAAACAATGTTCGATTGTATGGCACCCTGCATATTTGAAGTGTCGTTCGTTGTTATTTTGTCTGTTATTTTGTCCACAATAATCGACATCAAGAAGAAGTTCAAGATGCCAACCTTAATATAGTCAAAATTCCCATTAACACAAAGGGCAAGATTACTGGGAAGAGTCCATGGTGTAGTTGTCCAAGCAACAAAGGATGCGTTGTGAGGATCATCAACAATTGGAAATGACACCATTATCTCAGGATCAGGTACATCCTGTATCCCACCAGGAGTGTCGGATCAATTACATCAGCAGGTTGATTCACAAAGCAATACACAAAATTAGAAATCACGAACCTTATAATTCTGCTGAACTTCAAAATTTGACAGCACAGTTTTGCAACCTGTACTGTACGGCATGACCTGCAAAGAAACAATAAGAACAGCACATGGTAATTAATATATACCACTAAAGTGAACTGAAAACATTCACACCCCAGTTAAGGAAAGGACTCACCCAACATAACCAAAAAACTGATAAACCTTAGCAAGTGACAAAATTACACATTTTTCTGTCCAAAAACAAAGAAGCCCTATTTGACAGAGATCCTATTTCAACAAATAAATTTGAAAAATCTCAAAATCCAATACATATATTATATTATAACACAATGATGCTATGTTGGTACTACTTTCAATTTCGTAAAACCAACACTTTATAAAGAAATGATAACTGCATTTGCAAAATCTCCAATACCCATGTAAAAAAATCCACAATAAATCTTATAATCAAACAAAACCAACATCAAAACCTCTCTATAGACCGAGCAAATCACCAAAAAACGCAACAAGAAACCATCAAATGAAAGCAAAAACACAGAGCAACAAAAACCCACCTTAAAACCCTGGTAAACAAGCCCTTTCTCAAACAACTTACCAAAAACCCACCAAACACTCTCCATAAACTTCAAGTCCATAGTCTTATAATCATTCTTAAAATCAATCCATCTCCCAACTCTAACAACAACTTTCTCCCATTCCTCCACATACCTAGTAACAATTCCTCTACACTCCTCATTATATTTATCAATCCCCAATTTCAAAACCTCATCTCTTCTCTTAATCCCTAATTTCTTATCAATCTCATTTTCAACTGGTAATCCGTGACAATCCCATCCGAAACGACGTGTCACATGATGCCCAGTCATCGTCTGATATCTGGTCACAATATCTTTGATTGTACCAGCTAAAATGTGGCCATAGTGAGGTAAGCCGGTGGCGAACGGTGGACCGTCATAGAAAATATATTCAGGGAGGTCTTTGGTGCGTTCCAATTGGGTTTCAAAGGCTTTGATTTCTGACCAGAAAGATATTATCTTTTCTTCTTGTGATGGAAAGGAAAAGTCTTTTCCTTCACAGACTTCTTGCATGGCGGAATTGAAGAAGGTTAGGGGTTTTCGAGGGAGGAGATGGTGGCGGAGAAGGGTTTTGTCCTCTGGCTAACGAGCAACGCCAGAAGTTGTGTTAAGCTACCTCAGGTTCTGAGAGAGCCAAGTGAATGCTGAGAATAAAGAATTTTTGGAAAATATAAGTTAGTACCCAAGGTCTGATGTAGACTGCAGATTCATCCCTGAACTTCTTCCATGGTTCCTCGGCCCAACTTTCATGGCCAAGGATCCAAGGCCATCTTTCTCCAGTCGAGTATAGGCATACGTTTACATCAAGATTAACATGTTCGTGAAAAATTTCTCCCTGAAAACTCTTCATGATGGTGAAGCAAGAGAGAAATCCATTTGCTACATGGATGAAGTTCTATTTATTTTTACATTTTAAAAAAAAATTTAAAAAATTTTATTTTTTATTTAAAATTAATATTTTTTAAATAT
>NW_011501641.1:0-36634 GCF_000495115.2 Populus euphratica
GATTGGAATGATGATCCGTGCAGTCAAGCTGTAGAGTATGTTCTGACGACCAACATACTAAAAAATAGTGACGATCCAACGGTGAACAAAGAAGATCAAGCTTCAACAAAACCCAATTCACGCTGCTGCAACTAAAAATGCAGAACAATAGAAATATTACGAGATCAATATCTCCCACCTCGTTGATTGGAATGAAGATCCATTCGGTCAATGTTTCAAGAAGGCTGGAATGAACAACATAGTAAGAAATGAGGATGATCCAACGGTGGACGGAGTAGATCTAGCTCCGACAGTTTGATCTCTAATCTCTCTCTCTCTCCAGATCTCTCTCTCTCTCCAGTCTTTCACATTGACTTTGACAAAGTAACCAGACCCACAAGATCATGCTCTTCCTTTCTCTTTTTGTATTTTTTGTAATGTTTATGCTTTGCTTTCATTAATATCAAGTTTATGCCTTTCATTTCCTTTCATTTACTTAGCTAACTTTTATCTTATTTATGTTCCTATTTTGTTTATTTATTTTTCTTTCTTTTATTATGTCTAGCTAAGTTTATTATGTCAAGGTGAAAAGGTTACACTAATGGTGTAAGAATAAGTATAGTGTAAACTCAAAATGGACTTTAATGTTTGATACTAACATGTTTTGTATTTGTTATCTTTTTCACTCTTTAATACTTTGCTTGTTAAATGATTAGAATAAGTATAATGTAAACTTAATATGGACTTTAATGTTTGATACTAACATGTTTTATATTTGTTATCTTGTTCACTCTTTAATACTTTGCTTGTTAAATGACTAATCTTGATTTATGTTGTATAACACTTGGTACAACAAATGCTTGGCACTTTCATAGCCCATAATGTATGGTATAACCGACACCTGAGCTATGAAAGGAACTTGATTTGTTGTTAACATAAGTTATAATCATGAATGCTTGACGAGATTTACAAGTATTAGCATTAATTGAATAAGATGACTAATGTAATCATGTTAACAATATATAATCTGATTGGAACCTCCTTTGTGTGTGGTTTCCAATTCAATAATAAGAGTTTATACTATACTTGTTTGATATACCATTAGTGAAACCTCTAACCTTGACATTTGTTATTATTATTGCTTAATCCTTACATTAATATTTGATCTCCAAGTTCTCATCATCATCATCTTCTTCTTCTTCTCTTTCTTTATTATTATTATTATTATTATTATTATTATTATTATTATTAGTACTACTACTACTACTACTACTACTACTACTACTACTACTACTACTACTACTACTACTACTACTACTATTATTATTATTATTACTGTTGTTGTTATTGTTGTTTTATAATTGTTGTTTATAATTTGTACAATTAACCTCCCTGTGGTTCGACCCCGGTCTTGCCGGGTTATTTATTACTTCGACACTCCTGCACTTGGGATGTATAACACTTGGTACAACAAATGCTTGGCACTTTCATAGCCCATACTGTATGGTATAACCGACACTTGAGCTATGAAAGAACTTGATTTGTTGTTAATATAAGTTATAATCATGAATGCTTGACGAGATTTACAAGTACTAGCATTAATCGAATAAGATGACTAATGTAATCATGTTAACAATCTATAATCTGATTGGAACCTCCTTTGTGTGTGGTTTCCAATTGAATAATAAGAGTTTATACTATACTTGTTTGACATACTATTAGTGAAACCTCTAACCTTGACATTTGTTATTATTATTGTTTAATCCTTACATTAATTTTCCATCTCCAAGTTCTCATCATCTTCTTCTTCTTCTCTTTCTTTATTATTATTATTTTTTTTTTTTTTTGGTAAGTATTATTATTATTATTACTACTACTACTACTATTATTATTATTATTATTATAGTTATTATTGTTATTGTCATTGTTGTTATTATTGTTATTACTATTATTATTGTTGTTGTTGTTATTATTATTGTTGTTGTACTATTGTCGTTTATAATTTGTACATTTAACCTCCCTGTGGTTCGACCCCGGTCTTGTCGGGTTATTTATTACTTCGACACTCCTGCACTTGGGAAAAGACATCAATCTTTTAACTTGATTTAATATCTCTATCACGAGTAGGTTGAGATTCAGATTTACCTTTCCCATCCGTATAAGTATCCTTTTTGGCCTTAGGTGGTTCAGCCTTTGCATAAGGCTTTGGTTGGACAGCCCCCTCTCTTTTCAAATTCAGCCTCCATGTTGAGGAAGATGAAGCCGAATTGGTCTGAAAACGTGTACTGCCCCTTCTCTTTATTTGTCTCTCTACCTTCGTTGCCATATGGATCATGTCTTCCAATTCCACACAGTGTTGTAATTCTACAACATTTGCAATGTCCCTATTCAGTCCATTTAGAAACCTAGCCATAGTAGCTTCCCGATCCTCAATCACGTTGGCCCGAATCATGGCAATCTCCATTTCCTTGAAATACTCATCCACGGACCTAGAACCCTGATTCAAACCCTGCAATTTCAGATACAAATCTCTATAATAGTGGTTAGGCACAAATCGCCTTCTCATCAACACTTTCATCTCCTCCCACGATGCTACCGGCCTCTCTCCACTCCGTCTTCTACTAGTAACATTCTGATCCCACCAAATCAGTGCATAATCCATGAATTCGATGACTACCAATTTCACTTTCTTCGCCTCCGAATAGTTATGGCAATCAAAAATCCAATCCACCTTTTTTTCCCACTCCAAATATGCCTCGGGATCGTTTTTACCTTGAAAAGAAGGTATTTTCAGTTTGATAGCATCCAAATCACCATCTAAATCAGCATGTCCCCCAACACTACGGAAATTTTCCCTTTGGCCGAATTGGCCCCTAGTTCTATTCCCATAATCCCTTCGGTTTCTAGGCTGCCGAAAACCTTTCCGGTAGTCTATGGCCTCATCATCAAAAACACCATCACCGATATCACCAACGGCCTCCTCAAAATCCTCACAATCAGCCCACCTTGGCCTGTTGGCCCTACTGCTATTGTTTGCTTTCGGTTCCACCCCAAGCTTCACATTTTGGGTGCTCGTACCAGCCTCGTTACCACGTTTCTCCACCCTATCAAGTCTGTCGCACACATTTCCCATCACAAAATTCATCCTCTCCATCATTTGTGTCATGGCTTGCATTTGAAATGTAAGTTCTCCCTCGGGATGGGGCGGTGTATTGTTTTGATCTGACATGATAGTACCTGCAAAAAGTTGTTAGTGGTAAAAGAAAATTTATCCTCACGTCACTCGTGTTTCGCTCAAACACTCTTAATATCCTCACACGCTCACACCTCTCGTCTCACCTTCTTGCGGTTCTTGCGAAACTGAAACCAACACCAAATAGAACCAACTAGGCAGCGCTATCCAAATATATATATATATGACTCAAGAAGCAATGAAAAAACTAGAAAACAAGCAAAATGAAACTGCGATGATACTCTCGTGAGTAGCAAGCGAATCTGCTTTTCCTCACTTAGGAAGGAAAGTAATTAAATCAGCAACAAAGGAGGAAATTTGTTTTCTTATTTGTCCAAGTTAAACAAGGAATTCCAAGCTAATCAAGGACATCAAAGGGGGCAGCAACACAAATTTTCCAAATCAGATTTTTCCAATTTTGTTTAGGACTTCTTAAGGGTGACAAATCTGATTCTAGCTTATTTAGGATGGTATTTTCGGATTTTTAGTATTTTTAGTATTTTCTTCTTAGTTTTTAGGTTATTATTACTTATTTGGGTCAATTGTAAGTGGGCTAAACATAAGTCCACCTAAGGGAGGTCCATTAGGGTTTCTTTAAGTTCAAATTCAGTATAAATAAAGGCATAACCCAAACATGTAAAGGTTACGCAATTTTCAGATTAATAAAACTTCTTTACTGCACTTATTGTGTGTTGGTGGGATAATCTCCCTTCCTTGGTTCTCTAAAGAAATGAAAACGACTTATCGAAGAACAACTGACTTCGTGGCGTCATCCTTATACTTCTCGTTCGCGAATCAATATTCGTTGGGTGGGGGTTTCCGTTTTCAATAGTGCTGGTGCCTAGGTACAAGTTATCTTTGTGTCACACTCCTATCAAACCTGATTTACTTAGCTTTCCGAGAATTGGCATCTTTGCGTGTGGGTTGCGTGACCATGTGATCACGAGGTTCGCATCATTTGGTATCAGAGCTTGGCTCCATTAATCAGGTTATATCCTCCTGAAATTTTCGTTTCTTGTTAATTCCGCAAAAAAATTCCTTAGTATCCAATTTCTTATTCTCCTTGAATTTGCGGCATATAAAAAGAAAAAAAAATTGTTATTTCATTTGGTTATAAAATATATCAGTAACATAAAAAAAAAGAGAGAAAAGAGAAAAGAAAAGAAAAATTGTTCAAAAAGATGTTTATTAGATTCTGCCGCAGAAAACTAAACAAGGGACAATTGGATCAAATCAACTCGGAATTAGCTCAAATTTGATATTCGAATTACCGGGGTCCTAATAGAATTACATATCAAATTTGGGGTCAATTGGATATCATTTGCTTTGGGTTTCGAATTCGGGTCTATTCAGGTCTGATTCATAACGTTTTTACGTCAGTATATCAAACGTTGTCATAAATTGCTCAAACCTTATATTCTGTCTATTTGGGTTGATATCGCACTATATCTGAAATTTTAACTCAATTGAAAATTATTTACTTTAGGTTCCAGATTCGGACTTAACTTGTCGTAAACGAGTCTGTCTTGCGTCACCGTTTCAAAATTCGCTTGCTTTTTGTTGATTTCGTTTCTTGCAGTTTATTTTCATCATATCCAACATATTTGGGTGTTGTTTAATGATTTTGCATATTTTTTGTTTCTGTTTTTATTCGCGTCTTCAGTTTCGTTCATATTTCGGATAGACTCGCTTGCTACTCACGAGACTATCATCGCAGTTTCGTTTTGCTTGTTTTCTAGTTGTTATTGCTTCTTGAGTCATATATCTATTTGGATTGCACTGCCAAGTTGGTTCAATTTGGTGTTGGTTTCAGTTTTGCAAGAAGGTGAGATGAGATGTGTGAGTGTGTTAGGATATTGAGTGTTTGAGCGAAACACGAGCGGCGTGAGGATAATTTTTTTTTTACCATTAACCAAGTTTTGCAGGTACTACTATCATGTCAGATCAAAACAACACACCACCCCATTCCGAGGGAGAACTTAAGTTCCAAATGCAAGCCATGATGAAAAGCATGAATTTCATGATGGGGAACATGTGTGACAGACTTGAGAAGGTGGGAAAACATGGAAACGTGGCTGGAACATGTACCCAAGACGTGAGAAAGGTTGGGGTTGAACGAAAATCTAACAATGGCAGTAGGGCCGAAAGGTCAAGGTGGGCTGATTATGAGGATTTTGAGCCTCAATTTGATGATATTTGTGATGGTGGTTTTAAGGATGAGGCCATAGGCTACCGGGAAGATTTTCCGCAGCGTAGAAATCGAAGGGATTTAATGTATTTTGATGAGGTGCTATGGCAAAAGAAAATGCAGATTCAAAAGGAGAGGTGGTATCAAAGGGAGAGAGATAAAGAGATTAGTGTTCCAAAAAAAGAATCAAAGACTCTATCCCGTATTCTAGGGGAGATGAAGCAAGAACTTGATGTGTTATCGGCTACAATCAATGCCCAAGAAGCTTCAAAAAAAGAGAAGAAAAAGGAGTGCAATGATGATGTACAAAATAGAATGGCTGCAACTTTCATCCAAAGTTGTTGGCGACGATTGTTTGCAAAAAAAAAACTCCAAAGGCTTCAAAAGGAGGATAAGGAATTGTCCATCCAACTTATTGGTGATTCGAGGACGAATCATCTTGAAGAGAGAGGGAATGATACGATCCAAGCAAGGTCAAATTTGAATTTTGATGTAAAATGTGCAACTATCCAATTTTACGGCAACAGTCATAATTCTCAATCCGACTGTTAGATCGAGCTGAAAGTTTACGTGGAGTCTCCTGACATATTGTATTACCTTGGGTTAATATTTCAGGTCAATCGGAGTTCGGGAAGGTATCTCAATACGGGTCACCAGATGCTGTACGGATTTTGTTATTTACTTCCTTTTGACTTGTGGACTTCCTATTTGGCTAGGATTCTTTTCCTAAAGGGATGTGGCAGCTTATTTTGGAAATATACTAATTCTACAAGGATGTTTAATGGGTTGTGCTTGACCGCTTTTTATGATCGGCTTGTTTTAACTCGCAAGTGCACGAGTGTGCGATGTAGCAATTAACTTGGTAAGATCGAGGTCATATCCACAGAGAGCTAGATCTGGAAATTAAGCTAAGTAACAAAAAAAAACTCAAGAGAAATTAAATTAACAATAACTTGGTTGAAAATAATTGATGGATTTGTTTTCAAAGATAAAAAAATGTAAATAGATTTTAAATGACAAGAAAAGTAAGTCTTGGTCCAAATCAATTTTAATGGTGATGTATTGGTGATTTCTTCAACATATATAAGATAACTCAACCTAATCTCAACGATGGTGATATTAGATCAGAAGATATTACAATGAAGATTAGAAAGATGAAGATTGATTATTGCTTAAGAATGAACAAGTACTTTCATATTAAGTAAGACATTGAATCAAGCAATCTCTATACCAAAACTAAAGTTTGTGCATAAAAATTCAAGATTATAACATTACCTAAATGATTTCTAAAATTTCTTTACAATAATAAATCATTCATGAAGAAAATAAGAAGATAAACATTAAGATTCATTCATATCCTAAAAAACTCACCTCAATCACCATTATCCTTGATTTGGATCCAAGAAAGAGTTTAGCCAACCATGATTATATATAAGAACACTTCAATAAACATGAAAGAACTTGAATCCAACTGAAAAAATAAGTTTTACAAACTAAAGAACCAAAATCTATAAAGAAGAACACAATACAATTTCAGAAAAAATTCGGACACAAATCTGACTCTAACTTTGGACAAAAATTCGACCCTCTTAGAAGCTTTTTTTAGAGAAGTCTATTAGAGACATATTTATAGGAAATTCTGTCACCTTTCCATATCATTAAAGACAGCTCATTTGGACACCTGAGTCAAAAGTTATGGGCAAAACACCAAAAGGTGTTCTGAAAAATCAAATCAAGACAGCTTTACAACTACTTTGGTGCACGTTTTTCTTCCTCATTTATGAGGTGTCTCCTTCTTCTTTTTGACCCAAAATAATGTTAAAATATCCCCTCCAGCTTTCCATCCATGTGCTTGCCTTCTTGGATCAATGGATTGCCCAAAATAAATCAATTGTTATTTGTTGTGTGGACATGTAAGATCATGGATTGTGTTTGGGTTGATTTGGGGTTGATTTAGGGCTGATTTGGGGCTGAATTTGGGCTGAATTTGAGCATCAAATAAGTATACAAATGTACTTATTATTTGGGCTAAGATTGACATTGAAACCTTGAGTGTTTAATGGTTGAAGTTTGCACACAACATAAGGCAAGTTTGGGCTTGAAATAAATCATATGATATTCTTTTCTAGAATTAGAATAGAATTGATTTTTAGGACAAATTTGGAGCACTTATTTGAACCAAGATTTGCTTCAATCTTCAACTAAATGTCCCTTCAATTCTTTGTTCTGAATTCCGACGTTGAATTTTGTGAATTAATTCATTTAAGCTCCAAAAACCTATCGAAACATTAAAACAAACTTCATTACTAAAAAACACATCAATTATTATAAAAACAACCAAATAAAAACAATAAATACATATGTAAAATAAGAGACTTAATGACACTTTTGATGCACAATCATCAAACATCCAAACAAAATTTCCATATTCAGTCATATTTATCGTGCAACCAATATAATTGATTCATACGAAAACTCAACTTGTAATCTTCCCTTCTCACCAACACAAACAAGGTAGCAAACTAGAGAAATATCTATATATTTTTTTTTCTTTCTTTGTTTGTTTTTTTTTGAAGATATGATTTATTATTTGTCTTTAAGTAGTCACTTCCCTTTTGACGCGAATACAAACATTTGTGATGAATGCACCCGGTTACTCACAAAGTCACAAACTTAAAGTGCTTTGCATACTCATATTTCAAGCTGCCGTTTGATGTAAAGATAAACATTTGTGATGAATACCCCTAGTTACTGAGCAACTCAAAACATTGGAGTAGATAGAACTTTGTACACATTTATTTATTTATTTGTGTAATAATTATTACTCTATTTACTTAAACCTTGTTTAGAACTGGATCAAAAGGGATAATCACAAGTAAAGCATCATACTCATCTTTCATGTATAATCACACAACTCACACAACTTTTACAAGGAAAGATGTACTTCAGTAATCTTAAAAAAAGTATGATATATCTTGCTTTATAAGATATTATCTATCCCAAATTAAAGCATGCAATGTTCAACATAATAATGAATCCAAAAATGTAATGATGATCCTAAACAAGTCTCATTCACATACAAATGCAAGTTTTTTTTTTTTTAACAAGCATGGTTATCTCAAGCATTCAACATAATGAAATATCTAAAATTAAGTTTTACATTATCCTCAATGTAAAAGAGAAAGAGAAGAAAAATATAAAGATTAGAAAATTGTTACTCCCTTCTGTTTTCAAGGATGAATGTCTGATTGAATTGGGCATGAGCTGACTTCTTGCTTGATTTTTTTTTTAACCTGCATATCACAACTAAAAGAAAACATTGATATTTTTTTTTTTTTAAAAAATAAAGAACCTCACACCCGCCAACTTAAAATAATGCATTGTCCCGAATGCATGAACAAGAAAATATAAGAGATGGAAGAAAGAAGAAAAAAATAAAAATGAAAATAAAAATAAAAATAAAAATAAAAATAAAACTTATTACTTCTGATACTACAATGGTATTGGATCTTCAATATCCAATGTCTCAACTTCAGCCACAATGTTTAGGCTAAAAAACAATAAATACATATGTAAAATAAGAAACTTAATGACACTTTTGATGCACAATCACACCCCCCAACTTAGATTTTGCTAGTCCTCAAGCAAAACAAACATAAAACCTTTAAAATAAAATAAATAATAATAACAACCATAATTAGGCTCGATTCATCACACTTGAAGGACCTATCATGCAAACATTGGTATCTTTAACTTAGTGTACACAATAGCAAATAAAGAAAAATAAGCATACTCACATTCTCTAAATCAAACATCTATACAAAATTTCCAAATTCAGTCATATTTATCGTGCAACCAACATAATTGATTCATACGAAAACTCAACTTGTAGTCTTCCCTTCTCACCAACACAAACAAGGTAGCAAACTAGAGAAATATCTATATATTTTTTTTCTTTTTTTTTTCTTTCTTTGTTTTTTTTTTTTTGAAGATATGATTTATTTTTTGTCTTTAAGTAGTCACTTCCCTTTTGACGCGAATACAAACATTTGTGATGAATGCACCCGGTTACTCACAAAGTCACAAACTTAAAGTGCTTTGCATACTCATATTTCAAGCTGCCGTTTGATGTAAAGATAAACATTTGTGATGAATACCCCTAGTTACTGAGCAACTCAAAACATTGGAGTAGATAGAACTTTGTACACATTTATTTATTTATTTATGTAATGATTATTACTCTATTTACTTAAACCTTGTTTAGGACTAGATCAAAAGGGATAATCACAAGTAAAGCATCATACTCATCTTTCATGCATATTCACACAACTCACACAACTTTTACAAGGAAAGATGTACTTCAGTAATCTAAAAAAAAGTATGCTATATCTTGCTTTAAAAGATATTATCTATCCCAAATTAAAGCATGCAATGTTCAACACAATAATGAACCCAAAAAGGTAATGATGATCCTAAACAAGTCTCATTCACATACCAATGCAAGTATTTTTTTTTTTTAACAAGCATGGTTATCTCAAGCATTCAACATAATAAAATATCGAAAATTAAGTTTTACATTATCCTCAATGTAAAAGAGAAAGAGAAGAAAAGTATAAAGATTAGAAAATTGTTACTCCCCTTCTGTTTTCAAGGATGAATGTCTGATTGAATTAGGCATGAGCTGACTTCTTGCTTGATTTTTTTTTTTTAACCTGCATATCACAACTAAAAGAAAACATAAAAGAAAACATTGATGTTTTTTTTTTTTTTGAAAATAAAAAACCTCACACCCCCCAACTTAAAATAATGCATTGTCCCGAATGCATGAACAAGAAAATATAAGATATGGAAGAAAGAAGAAAAAAAAATGAAAATGAAAATAAAAATAAAAATAAAAACTCATTACTTTTGCTACTACAATGGTATTGGATCTTCAAGATCCAATATCTCAACTTCAGCCACAATATTTTCAAGATAAAGTTTCAATCGATGACCATTTACTTTGAAAATATTTCCATTCTTGGGATTTTCTACCTCAAATGCACGATGCTCAGAGATGGATTTAATCACAAATGGACCAATCCATTTTGTCCTCAACTTCCCAGGAAAGAGATGTAATCGTGAATTATACAAGAGAACCTTTTGACCAACATGAAAGGATTTTCTAAGAATATGTTTATCATGCAAAGTTTTCATCTTATGTTTTGAAATTTTTGCATTTTCAAATGCATCATTTCTTAGCTCCTCTAATTCATCCAATTGAAGCTTTCTATTTTTGCCAACCTCGTTTTCATTATCATTGAATTGCCGAATGGCCCAATATGCACGGTGCTCAATCTCAACAGGGAGATGACAAGGCTTTCCATAAACTAGCCTATAAGGAGACATTCCTAAAGAGGTCTTATAAGCAGTTCGATATGCCCACAAAGCATCAACTAGTCGTAGGGACCAATCTTTACGGTTTGGATTGACTGTTTTCTCTAAAATGTTCTTGATCTCCCTATTTGCCAACTCAGCTTGGCCACTAGTCTGTGGGTGATAGGGGGTACTGACCTTGTGAATTACACCATATTTTCTCATCAAAATCCCAACGGGCTTGTTACAAAAATGTTTTCCCCCATCACTAATCATAGCCCGAGGCATGCCAAAACGGGAGAAAATATTTTCTTTCAAGAATTTGACGACAACTCGATGGTCATTGGTTCGAGATGCAATGGCCTCCACCCATTTAGACACATAATCAACAGCTACAAGGATGAATTGGTAACCAAATGAACTTGGAAAAGGTCCCATGAAATCAATCCCCCAACAATCAAATATTTCCAAAACAAGGATGGGGTTAAGGGGCATCATGTTACGCCTAGTGAGGCTACCTAGTCGTTGGCATCGGTCACATGCAACACAGAAGGCATGAACATCTTTAAACATGGTAGGCCAATAAAAACCACACTGCAAGATTTTGGCAATGGTTTTCTTGGAAGAGAAATGCCCACCACAGGCTAATGCATGACAAAAATTAATGACCCTTGGAATTTCATGATCAGGGATGCACCGCCTAATAATTTGGTCAGGACAATATTTAAATAGGTAGGGGTCATCCCAAAAAAAGGTGCGCACATTGCGCAAGAATTTTTGTTTGTCAAGTTTAGACCAATGAGAAGGAATCTGACTTGTTGCTAGGTAATTTGCTATGTCAGCATACCATGGAGAACCAATGTAAGAGACAGTACCTGCACAAAATAAATTTTCATCAGCAAAGAGTTCATTTATTGGAGATTCATCAATTATGGTCTTATAGCTTGAAAGACGAGACAAATGATCAGCCACTACATTCTCTACTCCCTTTTTATCTCGAATTTCAATGTTAAACTCTTGGAGTAGGAGGATCCATCGAATCAAACGTGGTTTGGCATCTTGTTTTGTGAGCAAATATTTCAATGCTGCATGATCAGTGAAAACAATAACAAGAGATCCAACCAAATAAGACCTAAACTTGTCTAATGCAAAGACCACAGCTAAGAGTTCTTTTTCAGTTGTAGTGTAATTCAATTGAGCATCATTCAAAGTCTTGCTAGCATAATATATGACATGAGGTTTCTTGTCTTTTCTTTGCCCTAAAACAGCCCCAACCGCAAAATCACTAGCATCACACATCAGTTCAAATGGTAAAGATCAATCAGGAGCTTGCATGATTGGTGCAGTTGTCAACAACCCTTTAAGCTTTTCAAAAGCTTCTTGACATTTTGATGTCCAATCAAATGGGACATCTTGTGATAACAAGTTACACAATGGTTTGGCAATGGTACTAAAAGAATGAATGAATCTTCGATAAAAACCAGCATGTCCTAAAAAATATCTCACATCTTTCACAGTCTTAGGGGTAGTTAATTTTTGAATGACTTCCACTTTTGACTTATCTACCTCTATCCCTTTTGAAGAGACAATGTGACCTAAAACAATGCCATGTGTCACCATAAAATGACACTTCTCCCAATTGAGTACAAGATTGCTCTCTTCACACCTTTCAAGAACTTTTTCTAGATTCATTAGACACAACTCATAAGAATCCCCATAAACTGAAAAATCATCCATGAAAACTTCCAAAAACTTTTCCACCATATCACTAAAGATACTCATCATACACCTTTGAAAAATGGCTGGTGCATTACACAAACCAAAAGGCATTCTTCTATAAGCATAGGTACCAAAAGGACAAGTGAAAGTGGTTTTTTCTTGGTCTTCTAAAGAAATCTCAATTTGGTTGTAACCTGAGTATCCATCAAGAAAACAATAGAAAGCTCTTCCAGCTACTCTTTCAAGCACTTGGTCTAAAAATGGAAGCGGAAAATGGTCCTTCCTAGTCACCATGTTCAATTTACGATAATCAATGCACATACGCCATCCAGTTTGGATTCTAGTTGATACCAGCTCATTATTTTCATTCTTCACTACCGTGACTCCAGATTTTTTTGGGACAACTTGGGTTGGACTAACCCATTTTGAGTTTGCAATAGGGTAAATGATACCTGCATCAAGTAGCTTAAGCACTTCACCTCTCACTACTTCCTTCATGTTTGGGTTCAATCGTCTTTGCATTTGCCTCACAGATTTAGCCTCTTCTTCAAGATAGATTCTATGTGTACATAAAAGAGGGCTAATTCCTTTCAAGTCAGTAATTTTCCACCCAATTGCTTTCTTGTGTTTTCTCACCACTCTCAAAAGTTTGTGTTCTTGCTCTATGCTAAGTTTTGATGAGATCACAATAGGATATGATTCATCTTCCCCTAGAAATGCATACTTAAGATTACTCGGTAAAGGCTTCCTTTCTAGTTTATCAGGCTGGACAAGAGATTCCTCAACTTTCACTTGGGGTGAAATCAAAGGCTCAAATGATGGGGTCCATTGACCTATTGACATAATAGGCATTGGATCTAGATAAGTCTCGAGTTCTCTTACTTCCTCATCAACACATTCCAAAGAACAAAATCTTTCATCATGAATTAAAGTTCTCTCCAATGGATCCTTGATCCACACTCTCTCAAAGTGTTCTTGACAAACTGTTTGGATGAAATCTACCTCTCTAATGTCCTCATGTTCCCCGATTTGTTTGGAGACATTGAATATGTTCATCTCCACAGTCATATTCCCAAAAGACAATTTCATCACCCCATTCCTACAGTTAATTAAGGCATTGGATGTAGCTAGGAAAGGTCTCCCTAAGATGACTGGGATGGGGGCATTAGAACCTTGAATTGGTGCGGTGTCTAACACTACAAAATCAACAGGAAAGTATAATTTATCTACTTGGACCAACACATCCTCAACGATACCCCTAGGAATCTTGATTGACCTATCAGCTAATTGAAGGGTGATTCGAGTAGGCTTGATTTCTCTTAAACCTAATTGTTCGTAAACAGTGTATGGTATTAAATTCACACTTGCTCCTAAATCCAACAAAGCTTGATCTATCTTATGACTTCCAATAATGCATGAAATGGTAGGACAACCAGGATCTTTGTATTTGGGAGGGGTCTTAAACTGGATGATAGCACTAGATTGTTCAGTTAGAAAAGCTCTTTCTTTCACATTCAATCTCCTTTTGATTGTGCATAAATCCTTAAGAAACTTTGCATAAGATGGAACTTGTTTAATTGCATCAAGGAGTGGAATATTGACTTTCACTTGTTTGAACAATTCATAGATTTCTGAGTTCATAAGATCTTGTTTAGGTTTCCCTCACCTTTGTGGAAATGGTGCTCTAGGAACAAATTCTAAATCACTCATTTTGACTCTAATTTTTCTTGAATCATCTCCTTTCTCACTCATCTCTTTCTCATTTATCTCACCTTCTTTGTCACTCAAACTCTCATTTGTCACTTATTTTTCTTTCACTTGTTTGTCACTCAAACTCTCACTCTCATGACGAAAATGATGAAAAGCATGAATTTCATGATGGGGAACATGTGTGACAGACTTGAGAAGGTGGGAAAACATGGAAACGTGGCTGGGACATGTGATTTGTCACTTGTGTTTTGATTCCCTCTTCACTTTCCCTAGATTTCTCCTCTATAATACCTTTAGGAATCCTAAAACCTACACCTTTGTCAACAATCTTTCCACTTCTAAGGGTAGTGATGGCTTGGACTTGTTCATGGTTTGAAGGTTCACTAGGTGAGGATTCACTCATGTGTACCTGACCTCTAGGATTGGGCATTGGTTGAGCTGGGATTTTTCCCTTCTCTTGAATGCTTAGCGATTGAGTCAACTTAGTTAGTTGACTTCGAATGTCATCTAAGGTCCTATTGGTCTGGTCTTGGAATTTGTAAACTTGGTTGTTGATTCCTCCTTGCGTTTGCATGAATTGTTGAAGAGTATCCTCTAAGGATCTCTTATGAGGTGGTTGGTATGTGTTATGTGTGGGAGCATGAAATGGTTGGGGTGGAGGTTGAAATGTTTGAGGTACTGAAGAACCCTCATTTCTCCATCCAAAATTTGGGTGGTTCCTCCATCCAGGATTATAGGTCTCAGAGTAGGAATTGCCTACTTGGTTTGGAAATGGCTTTCTAACATTACTTGCATCAGAAGTTTAGCCATATAGCACTTCCTTGAAGGCTGGAATGGTAGGACAATCAGTTGTCCTATGCCCTTTGCTTTCACAAACAACACAACTTTCCTCTTGTTGTTCACTTATGACATGCACATTTTTAATCTCAAGAGACTCTACTTTCCTAGCCAATGAGGCTAATCTAGCATTGAGGTCATCAATCTCTTTCAATTGAAACTTCCCACTTGAATGAGAAATGGTGTTTCTAGACTCAACATGAACTGGGAGAGAAGTCTCCCATTGCTTTGTGTTTTCAGCCAATTGATCAAAAAAATCAAAGGCCTCACTTGGTTCTTTGTCATAAAACTCACCATTACACATGGTTGACACTAGCTTTTTAAAATCTACGGTAAGAGAGTCATAAAAGAAACTCACTAAACTCCACATCTCAAAACCATGATGAGGGCATGCATTTAACAAGTCTTTGAACCTTTCCCAAGCTTGGTGAAATGACTCATTTGGACTACAAGAAAAATTCATCATTTGACGTTGTAAAGCTGCTGTCCTATGAGTGGGGAAGTATTTTTTCAAAAATTCAGCTTGTATTTCTCTCCATGTACCTATAGACCTGGGACGCAAGGAGTTTAGCCAAAGCTTGGCTTTATCCTTTAGAGAGAATGGGAACAATTTAAGCCTAATGGTTTCCTCGGTGCATGTTCTATCAATAAAAGTATTACATACCTCTTCAAAGTCTTTAATGTGTATGTATGGATTTTCAGAATCCATACCATGAAATGTGGGAAGAAGTTGAATCATGCCCGGTTTCAAATTGAAAGCTTGTTGGTTAAGAGGTAAGATAATACACGAAGGTGTACTTTGTCTAGCCGGGTGAAGATACTCTCTAAGAGTTCAAAAATTAGGTTGATCATTGAATTGTGGAGGTCCATTACCTTGAACACTCCCTTCACCCTCTACATCTTCAACATTTGCCATGATAAAATAATAATAATAATAATAATAATATAACAATTATATGAATATGAAAAGAAAGGAAAGAAAAGAAAAAAAAATGCAAATAAAAGTAATAGCTCAAAAATAAAAATACAACAAATTAAGAAATTCACTCTCCAATTAATAAGCACTATTAACAACAATAAACATTAAAAGATAATTATAAGAAGCTTGAATAAAAAGGCGGTAATACCGACCAAGCACTTTAGACAATAAATATAAGAAAAATAACAACAATAAACATTAAAAGATAATTATAACAAGCTTGAATAAAAAGGCGGTAATACCAGCCAAGCACTTTAGACAATAAATATAAGAAAAATAACAACAATAAACATTAAAAGATAATTATAACAAGCTTGAATAAAAAGGCGGTAATACCAGCCAAGCACTTTAGACAATAAATATAAGAAAAATAACAACAATAAACATTAAAAGATAATTATAACAAGCATGAATAAAAAGGCGGTAATACCGGCCAAGCACTTTAGACAATAAATAAAAACAATATCAACCAAATAAAATGAAATAAACAAGAAAAATATTAGCAACTAATAAGAATAGACAATAAAAGAAAAATGGTTGAACCAAACAAAATCCAACAATTAATAGTCCAGTCCACAGTCCAATATCCAAAACGTTAAGGTCAAATTTGTTTTAGGCGGTAAAACCAGCCACTTGATTTGTTTTTTAATTTTTTTTTTGAGGTGGTAAAACCAGCCAATTTAATTTTTTTTTATATGATTTTTTTTAGTTTTCCAATAATCAAATCTAAATTTGTTACCTTTGCTTGCTAGCTCCCCAGCAACGGCGCCAAAATTGCTTGACCGCTTTTTATGATCAGCTTGTTTTAACTCGCAAGTGCACGAGTGTGCGATGTAGCAATTAACTCGATAAGATCGAGGTCATATCTACAGAGAGCTAGATCTGGAAATTAAGCTAAGTAACAAAAAAAACTCAAGAGAAATTAAATTAACAATAACTTGGTTGAAAATAATGGATGGATTTGTTTTTAAAGATAAAAAAAAATATAAATAGATTTTAAATGACAAGAAAAAGTAAGTCTTGATCCAAATCAATTTTAATGGTGATGTATTGGTGATTTCTTCAACATATTCATCAATGGCTGCAGAAAATTTAGGTTACATGAGTTTAAATAGTTCTTGAAAAATTAACCTTAATGGACTTATTTGACCCAATTACAAAATTAATTAAGCCTTGGATAATTCTTGAAAAGTTTAAATAGTCTTGGATAACCTTGGATCTACCCTAATGGATAGCTTAAATAGTTCTTAAAAAGCTCATAACATGATCCAAGCAAGCCTTGGATTCTAACTGAAAACAAGGTATTCATTAAGCCAAAACAAGCCTTGGGTTGTAACTAACAAAATAAAATAAATCGTGGTGTCGCCAAGGAATGCATCGTTTTCCTTTAATATATACGTCAACTTACCAAAAAAAACAAAATAAAATAAAGCCCATAATATTAAATCCATGTTCTATCATGAGGACAAGAGAAGGAAAAAAAATATTACAAAAGCAATTCAAGGATTATTGATAGTCTTTAATGCAACCCATTAATCCTAGAAACAAAAGGAAAAAGTAGTCACTTATATTGTTTCCAAGTTGTAGTATGATTCTTGTGCTTCATTTATTGTGTTTTCTTCTTACTTCATGACCCAAATATTACAAAAGCAAAAGTTTCGTCAATTTGTCTTGTAAACTCAGTTTTGCAGCTACAATGTATCATATCTGGCAAGAAAGGAATGCAAGGACCTTTGCTGGAATATCTAGAACTCAGAATTTGGTCTTTCATCAAATCGAATGTATCATCCGTGATAAGCTTGATTTGATGAGGAACGTTCTACCAACAGATGAAAATAAAAGAATCCAACGAGCATGGAGGGTTAATAACATAGATTCTTCATTTGATATTTAGCTGGTTGTATTGGTTTCCCTAACGAATCAAGTTAGGTCTTGAGTTTTCAGTTCGGTGGCTAGCATGTAGCCATCTGTTGTTTTACGTTTCTGTTCTCATTGTAAATCTGGGGTATGCCCTTTATAATCTTTGTATAGTTTTCCTTTAATATATACGTCAACTTACCAAAAAAAAAAATACATTAAATCCCTTCGATTTCTACGCTGCGGAAAATCTTCCCGGTAGCCTATGGTCTTATCCTTAAAACCACCATCACAAATATCATCAAATTGAGGCTCAAAATCCTCATAATCAGCCCACCTTGACCTTCCGGCCCTACTGCCATTGTTAGATTTCCGTTCAACCCCAACCTTTCTCACGTCTTGGGTACATGTTCCAGCCACAGTTCCATGTTTTCCCACCTTCTCAAGTCTGTCACACACGTTCCCCATCATGAAATTCATGCTTTTCATCATTTTCGTCATGGCTTGCATTTGGAACTTAAGTTCTCCCTCAGGATGGGGTGGTGTGTTGTTTTGATCTGACATGAGAGTAGTACCTGCAAAACTTGGTTAATGGTAAAACGAAATTATCCTCACGCCGCTCGTGTTTCGCTCAAACACTCAATATCCTAACACGCTCACACCTCTCATCTCACCTTCTTGCGAAACTGAAACCAACACCAAATTGAACCAACTTGGCAGCGCAATCCAAATAGATATATGACTCAAGAAGCAATAACAACTAGAAAACAAGCAAAACGAAACTGCAATGATAGTCTCGCGAGTAGTAAACGAGTCTATCCGAAATATCAACGAAACTGAAGACTCGAATAAAAAATAGAAACAAAAAATAGGAAAAATCATTAAACAACACCCAAATATGTTGGATATGATGAAAATAAACTGCAAGAAACGAAATCAACAAAAAGCAAGCGAATTTCAAACGGTGACGCAAGACAGACTCGTTTACGACAAGTTCAGTCCGAATCTGGAACCTAAAGTAAATAATGTCCAATTGAGTTAAAATTTCAGATATAGTGCCATATCAACCCAAATAGACAGAATATAAGGTTTGAGAAATTTATGATAAAGTTTGATATACTGACGTAAAAACGTTATGAATGAGACCTAAATAGACCCGAATTTGAAACCCAGAGCAAATGATATCCAATTGACCCCAAATTTGATATGTAATTCTATTAGGACACCAGTAATTAGAATGTCACATTTGAGCTAATTCCGAGTTGATTTGATCTAATTGTCCCATGTTTAGTTTTCAGCGGCAGAATCTAATAAACGTCTTTTTGAACAATTTTTCTTTTCTTTTCTCTTTTCTCTTAAAATTGACCCAAATAAGTAATAATAACCCAAAGACTATGAAGAAAATAATAAAAATATAAAAATCCAAAAAATTACTATCCTAAATATGCTAGAATCAGATTTGTCACCATTAAGAAGTCCCAAATAGACTAGGAAATCTGATCTGAATTCAAGATCTGGAGAGAGAGAGATCTGGAGAGAGAGAAAGATTAGAAATCAAACTGTCGGAGCTAGATCTACTCCGTCCACCGTTGGATCATCCTCATTTCTTACTATGTTGTTCATTCCAGCCTTCTTGAAACATTGACCGAATGGATCTTCATTCCAATCAACGAGGTGGGAGATATTGATCTCGTAATATTTCTACTGTTCTGCATTTTTAGTTGCAGCAGAGTGAATTGGGTTTTGTTGAAGCTTGATCTTCTTTGTTCGCCGTTGGATCGTCACCATTTTTTAGTATGTTGTTCATCAGAATATACTCTATAGCTTGACCGCACGGATCATCATTCCAATCAATAATCTCGAAGATACTGGCCTCGTAATTCTGTAATTCTCTTCTCCCTTCATGAACAAATCTGAATCTTGTTGTTTCTGAGATTACATTGTTGTTGTTTCTGAGCTTAGGTTACGTCTTAGACTCAGTTTCTCTTCTTAGAATTTGGTATCTCTAGTATTTGTATGCTGCCATAATGTCCTTATGTTCTGCTGTGGATTCTGTTCCAATGGTTACCTCTAACAATGAACAACACAATGAAGTCAAGTCTGGACATATATTAAGATTAGAGCTACAAGATATGTTGAACAGCCATGGGATGAGGATTTCTCAGTTTACTAATGTTAATCAAGCTGATTCTGAAGCTAGCATAGAGAAGAAACACTCTAATTCCCAAGCTTCTAATGTTGTTTCAGAAATGAATCATGTGTTGGGTTCTAAAGTTGATGAGTTGAAGGTAGGGTCTCAGCAACAAGACCAGCAAAATCATCGCCCTAAATTGAATTTTTTAAATGCTTTGAAGGGTTCTGATGTTGATAACAATGAGGGTACCAAGAACCTTGGTATTTCTCTAGTTCGTAATCTGCATTTTGCTCCCCCTGCTATGACTGATGGTCGTGTGACAGTAGCTCCTCCACTTGATGTGTTTGAGGATGGCTGCGAACTTTGGAAATCCACCCTAGTTGGTCATTTTGTGGGTCAGAAATTACCATATCCCGTTGTTAATTCTATTGCCAAAAGAATCTGGGGCTCCTACGGTCTATCAGAAGTTTTATCTTCGGATAATGGTTTCTTCCTATTCACTTTTGATTCTGTGGATCATGCCACTAATGTGCTGGAAAGAGCCCCATGGCACATGGCAAGCAGACCTTTGGTGCTTAAACGTTGGCAACCGAACATGCAATTTTTGAAAGGTGATTTGGTCAAAGTTCCGGTATGGGTTAGGCTGTATAATGTTCCTCTTGAGTATTGGACTATTAAGGGGTTGAGTTGTGTAGCGAGTGCTATTGGGGTTCCTCTTCATGCTGATCAGACTACATTGTTGCGTCAAAGGCTTAGCTACGCAAGAGTTTGTGTTGAGATTGATGCTACGAAGATGCTGGTTAAGGAATACGACCTTCGCTGTCCCAATGGATTATTCATAACAATTTCAGCTGATTACGAATGGATACCATCAAAGTGCAATAATTGTAATGTCTTTGGACACACGACAGCGATATGTGCTACTAATAACGGTGCAAATCTTACAATGGAGGCAGAGGGTAAGAGGAAACTAGGAGCTGCGAACTCTAAATCTGCGGATAAACAGCAGAATCAGTTTCAATGGCAGGTAGTTGCTAAACGAAATAAGGGTTCTGTGAGTGGTGAGAATGGCACTTTGGCATCTAAAGTGCGTAACTATAATGAGAATGGTTGTTCGACATCTGGTACAAATATTTCTGATTGTAATATCAATGAGAAGGCTGCATCAGATGTGAGCAATGCTGATTGTTATGAAGATGAAAATCCTACATCTCCTCTTGTTTTGAAGAGTTCACAAGGAGACATGAAGCAGGAGCAGGGGGGTACAAGTACTGCTTCAGATCAAAGTTTAGCCATCTCCAATACATCTGATTGTGCGACGGTGAACCAGGTTCTTTTCGTTAATAGTCATGAGCTGAATGTAGATATTGACGCAATGGGAGGTGATACAGATGGGGAACGAACTGATAAGGAGTTGACGTCACCAATCCTGACAAGCCCACAAACTCTGAATTCCACCGAAAGGGAAACTGTTAATCAGTTGGCTATTAAGGCTAGAGACTCTCTAGAGAAAAAGAAAAAGGGTTCGAAAAACTCTTCAAAGAAGAATAAGAAATCTGTCTCCTCGCCTGGGGGCACGTCGAGGTAATCTTTGTGTTGCTGTTTGTACTCCTCTCTATTTTCTTATGATTATTGGATGTTGGAATGTAAGAGGTTTGAATGATCCCATAAAGCATTCAGCATTGCGTCAGCTCATCCATCAAGAGAGGATGACTCTTTTCGGTTTGGTTGAAACTCGGGTTAGAGACGAGAATAAATATAATGTTTCTCAACTTCTTCTGCGTAATTGGTCCTTCTTGTATAATTATGATTTCTCTTGTCGTGGTCGTATTTGGGTTTGTTGGAATGCTGATGTGGTGAAGGTTGATGTCCTCGGAATGTCAGACCAGGCTATTCATGTTTCTGTCACTATATTAGCTACCAATATCTGTTTCAATGCTTCAATTATATACGGAGACAATAACGCTTCCTTACGTGAGGCATTATGGTCTGATATAATGAGTCGTAGTGATGGATGGGAGTCCAGCCCATGGATTCTTATGGGCGACTTTAATGCTATCCGCTACCAATCAGACAGGTTAGGAGGGTCTACTTCGTGGGCTGGTCATATGGACAGATTGGAAACATGTATTCAAGAAGCGAAAGTGGATGATCTTCGATATTCAGGCCTGCATTATACTTGGTCGAACCAATGTCCTGAGAATCTGATTATGCGGAAACTAGATAGAGTGCTTGTCAATGAGAAATGGAATCTGAACTTCCCCTTTTCAGAAGCGAGATTTTTGCCATCGGGTATGTCAGACCATTCTCCTATGGTGGTAAAGGTTACTGGTGATTATCAGAATATAAAGAAACCATTCAGATTCTTTGATATGTGGATGGACCATGACGAGTTCATGCCCTTGGTGAGGAAAGTATGGGAACACAATTCAGGGGGTTGTCCAATGTATCAGCTGTGTTGCAAGCTAAGAAAACTAAAACGAGAATTGAAACTTTTCAATATGACTCACTTCTCCAACATTTCAGATAGAGTCCAAGATGCGAAAGATGAAATGGATAAGGCTCAACAGGCTCTCCATACAGCACATGGGAATCCAACTTTGTGCATGCGAGAAAGGGATGCTGTACGTAACTACGCTTCTATCGTCAAGGCCGAAGAGAGTTTTTTCAAACAAAAGTCAAGGATACAGTGGCTTAGCTTGGGGGATCAGAATACTAGCTACTTTCACAAATCAGTAAATGGAAGACAGCATAGAAATAAACTTCTTTCACTTACAAAGGAGGATGGAGAGGTTGTCGAAGGACATGAGGCAGTTAAATCAGAAGTCATTGCGTACTTCCAGCGTGTGTTAAGAGTGGAACAGATGCCTAGGGTTCTGAATGAGGAAGAGATTGAATCGACAATTAACTTGAAACTGTCTTCAACGCAACAACATGTATTAGCACAAGATGTAACAAGGGAGGAGATTAAGCATGCTATGTTTAGTTTGAAGAACAACAAAGCCCCTGGTCCGGATGGATTTAACGCAGGTTTCTTCAAAAGAATGTGGCACATAGTTGGGGAGGATGTAATCAATGCTGTTAGCTCCTTCTTTCAGACTCGGAGAATGCTTAAAGAAATTAATGCTACATCAATTTCCCTTATTCCTAAAGTTGCCAATCCTACGAGGTTGACAGATTTTCGTCCTATATCTTGCTGCAATACCGTGTACAAATGCATCGCTAAGATTCTAGCTGGGAGAATCACAGCTGTTTTGCCATCCTTAGTAGGTCCGTATCAGACTGCTTTTATCTCTGGACGGAGAATCAGCGACAACATTCTTTTGTCTCAGGAACTAATGAAAGGCTATCATAAATCTACGGGACCTGCCCGTTGTGCTATGAAAGTAGATCTGATGAAGGCTTATGACTCGGTTCGGTGGGATTTCGTTGACGCTATGTTAAGAAAAATGGGATTCCCTAGAACAGTCATTGATTGGATTATGGTTTGTGTTACATCATGTCAATTCTCTATCAACGTCAATGGTGAGCTTGCAGGTTATTTTCAAGGGGGGAGAGGGCTTCGACAAGGGGATCCACTTTCTCCATATTTGTTTGTCCTATGTATGGAAATCCTTTCGGGGCTATTCTGCAAGATGAGTGCCAACCAAAACTTCAAGTTCCACTGGAGATGCAAGAAGGACAACATTTCTCATCTTTGTTTTGCTGACGACTTGATGATTTTTAGCAAAGGAGATGTAAACTCAATTCGTATGATCAAAACTGTGCTCACAAAGTTTCAAGACCTATCAGGACTGTATCCAAATCCAAATAAAAGTGACATCTTCTTAAGCGGTGTGTTAAATGCTGAGAGGGAAGAGATTATTCATGTTCTTGGGTTTGCAGAGGGGGAGCTCCCTATGAAATATTTGGGAGTGCCTCTTATCTCGTCCAGACTAAAGGCTGTTTATTGTAAGGGTCTCGTGGATCGAATTACCTCTAAAGTTCGACATTGGACTTGTAGAACACTCTCGTATGCAGGACGAGTACAACTGATTAATTCAGTTTTATTTTCCATCCAGGTCTATTGGGCATCTCTCTTCCTCTTACCTGGGCAAGTCATAAAAAGTGTGGAGCAAATTATGAGATCCTTTCTTTGGTCAGGTTCAGATATGAGAACTACTGGGGCTAAAGTGGCTTGGGATCAGGTATGTCTTCCAAAAAAGGAGGGGGGGCTAGGAATAAAGAGGATAACAGAATGGAACAAGATTGCTTTGTTGAAACACATTTGGAACCTGTGCAATGACTCAGATGGCTCAATCTGGTCTACTTGGATCAGATGTAATCTGTTGCGAGGTAGGAATTTCTGGACAATCAAGACGCCACAGAATTGCTCTTGGGCATGGAGAAAGATTCTAAAGCTCAGATCCTTAGCATGGCCAAAGATGAAGTACATCATAGGGGATGGCAGGACAACTTCTCTATGGTTTGACAATTGGCATCCTCACAGCCCGCTCGCAGATTCTTACGGCGACAGATTCATCTATGATTCAGGTATGGAAAAGAACGCGAAGGTGAATATGCTGATTCATAACTCAGAATGGAAAATTCCTACCACTCACGCTATTGGCTGGCACCCCATTGTAGAAGCTATTCCTTCCAATTCTAAACCAATGATAGGGCAAAATGATGAGATTGTTTGGCTGGATTCACCAAATCACAGATTCTCGATCAAAATAGCTTGGGAACAACTAAGATTTCATCATACGATGGTCGAATGGCATGACATTGTGTGGTTCAAGAATGCTGTTCCAAGACATTCGTTTCTTCTTTGGGTGGCTGTCCAACAGAAACTCACAACTCAAGATAGACTTCATCGATTTGGTATACATGGTCCCAATAGATGCTCACTCTGTCTCCGCAACAACGAAGATCACAACCACTTGTTCTTTGAATGCTCCTATACTAAAGCGATCTGGTGGGATGTTTGTGACAGATGCAACATTCCAAGAATGACAAAAGGATGGGATGAATGGATTCGATGGGCTACTGTCACTTGGCATGGTAAAGGTTTCGTCAATTTTTCTCGTAAACTCAGTTTTGCAGCTACAGTGTATCATATCTGGCAAGAAAGGAATGCAAGGACCTTTGCTGGAATATCGAGAACTCAGAATTTGGTCTTTCATCAAATCGAATTTATCATCCGTGATAAGCTTGATTTGATGAGGAACGTCCTACCAACAGAAGAAAATAAAAGGATCCAACGAGCTTGGAGGGTCAATAACATAGATTCTTCATTTGATATTTAGCTGGTTGTATTGGTTTCCCTAACTAATCAAGTTAGGTCTTGAGTTTTCTGTTCGGTGGCTAGCCTGTAGCCATCTGTTGTTTTACATTTCTGTTCTCATTGTAAATCTGGGGTATGCCCCTTATAATCTTTGTATCGTTTTCCTTTAATATATACGTTAACTTACCAAAAAAAAAGGAAATCTGATCTGAAGGTGGAATGTATTCTAAAATCTTCTTTCCTTTTGTAGCTCGGATGAATAAGGAATCCTTGTAAGAAAAGGATTCTGAAATAATTATGAATCCTTGCCACTTGGAAACTATGTTGCAGCCCATTAAACATCCTTGTAGAATTAGTATATTTCCAAAATAAGCTGCCCCATCCCTTTAGGAAAAGAATCCTAGCCAAATAGGAAGTCCACAAGTCAAAAGGAAGTAAATAACAAAATCCGTACAGCATCTGGTGACCCGTATTGAGATACCTTCCCGAACTCCGATTGACCTGAAATATTAACCCAAGGTAATACAATATGTCAGGAGACTCCACGTAAACTTTCAGCTCGATCTAACAGTCGGATTGAGAATTATGACTGTTGCCGTAAAATTGGATAGTTGCACATTTTACATCAAAATTCAAATTTGACCTTGCTTGGATCGTATCATTCCCTCTCTCTTCAAGATGATTCGTCCTCGAATCACCAATAAGTTGGATGGACAATTCCTTATCCTCCTTTTGAAGCCTTTGGAGTTTTTTTTTTGCAAACAATCGTCGCCAACAACTTTGGATGAAAGTTGCAGCCATTCTATTTTGTACATCATCATTGCACTCCTTTTTCTTCTCTTTTTTCGAAGGTTCCTGGGCATTGATTGTAGCCGATAACACATCAAGTTCTTGCTTCATCTCCCCTAGAATACGGGATAGAGTCTTTGATTCTTTTTTTGGAACACTAATCTCTTTATCTCTCTCCCTTTGATACCACCTCTCCTTTTGAATCTGCATTTTCTTTTGCCATAGCACCTCATCAAAATACATTAAATCCCTTCGATTTCTACGCTGCGGAAAATCTTCCCGGTAGCCTATGGTCTCATCCTTAAAACCACCATCACAAATATCATCAAATTGAGGCTCAAAATCCTCATAATCAGCCCACCTTGACCTTTCGGCCCTACTGCCATTGTTAGAATTAGCATTATTCAAATAAGATAACTAATGTATTTATGTTAACAATTTATAATCGGATTGGAACCTCCTTTGTGTGTAATTTCTATTTGAGCAATAAGAGTTTATACTATATTTATTTGAAATACCATTTGTGGATTCTCTAACTGATACGATCCAAGCAAGGTCAAATTTGGATTTTGATGTAAAATGTGCAACTATCCAGTTTTACAGCAATAGTCATAATTTTCAATCCGACCGTTGGATCGAGCTGAAATTGTACGTGGAGTCTTCTGACACATTGTATTACCTTGGGTTAAAATTTCAAATCAATCAGAGTTCGGGAAGGTATCTCAATACGGGTCAACAGAGGCTGTACAAATTTTGTTATTTACTTCCTTTTAACTTGTGGACTTCCTATTTGGCTAGGATTCTTTTTCTAAAGGGAGGTGGCAACTTATTTTGGAAATATACTAATTCTACAAGGATTTTTAATGGGCTGCAACATAGTTTCCAAGTGTGGCAAGGATTCATAATTATTTCAGAATCCTTTTTTTACAAGGATTCCTTATTCATCCGAGCTACAAAAGGAAAGAAGACTTTAGAATACATTCTACCTTCAGATCAGATCTCCTAGTCTATTTGCGACTTCTTAATGGTGATAAATCTGATTCTACCATATTTAGGATAGTAATTTTGGGATTTTTATATTTTTATTATTTTCTTCTTAGTTTTTTAGGTTATTAATACTTATTTGGGTCAATTGTAAGTGGGCTATATATAAGCCCACCTAAGGGGGTTCCATTGGGGTTTTTTTAAGTCTAGAATCACTATAAATAGAGGCATAACCAAACATGTAAGGGAAGACTATTTAGATTAATAAAACTTTTTGTTTGCCGCACTTTTTGTGTGTGTGTTGGCGAGATAATCTCCCTTCCATGGTTCTCTAATGAACTAAAAAACGACTTATCAAAGAACTGTCTTCGTGGCATCATCCTTATACTTCTCGTTCGCGAATCAATATTCGTTGGGTGGGGGTTTTCCGTTTTCAATAGTGGTGGTGCCTAGGTACAAGTTATCTTTGTGTCACACTCCTATCAAACTTGATTTACTTGGCTTTCCGGGAATTGGCGTCTTTGCGTGTGGGTTGCGTGACCATGTGATCATGAGGTTCGCATCACTAACCTTGACATTTGTTGTTATCATTGTTTAATCCTTACAATGATCTTCCATCTTGAAGTTTTCATCAACTTCTTCTTCTTCTTCTTTTATTATTGTTATTGTTATCGTTATTCTTGTTGTTGTTGTATTGTTGTTATTTATAATTTATACAGTTAACCTTCTTGTGGTTCGACCCCGATCTTGCCGGATTATTTATTACTTCGATACTTCTACACTTGGAAGAAGACATCAATCTTGTGGTCGTGGCATCCCTCCACTTGCAGCATCAATGATACTATGGTCAATAGACATTAATCCTTCATAGAAGTATTAAATGAGCAACTAATCAAGAATTTGATGATGAGGGCATTGAATGCACAGTTGCTCAAATATTTTTTAATACTCAGAAAGTGTCTCTCTATAAGATTGTCAAATCCCATATATTTCTTTCCTTATCTTGGCAACTCGAAATGCTGGAAAATAATTTTCAAGGAAAATATTCTTCATGGCATTTCAAGTTTCAGTGGAACTTAGGAGTATAGAGAAAAACCATGCCTTTGCTACTGCTTTTAAAGAGAAAGGGAAAGCTTTCAACTTAACCTATTTTTTGTCAACTCCATTCGGATTCTTGCCAACGCAAACCATATGGAACTCCTTGAGATAAGTATGAGGATCTTCTCCTACAAGACCATTGAATGTTGGTAGCAAATGTATCAAAGAATGTACATAATGGTTGATTTTCCATGTTGGAAGCAGCCAACTCTTTGACTGTTTGTTGTCATGTAACAACCATGGTGTTGACGAGAGCTTCCTTTCATAACTTGCGTAAAGTGTTTTCTATTTCAAGATCCACTTGCACTTGACTCTAGTTGGTAGAACGGGTTACAAGCATAAATCATCAAGGAAACTTAAAAGAAACCAACCAAATAAGAGATAGAAAACAATGCAAATTATATAAAAATCCTACATTAGAAAACTAAAATTGTCTAAAAACCCTAAAAAATAGTGGAAGTTGGCCTCGATACAGTGGGGCTAGTAGTGACAACAAGTCCTGTTCAGAATGTCTTTTCCCTTCAAGAAACAAAAGGCTCGTGCCTAATTCCATAAAAAAATCTTTTTTTAACTGTACCGCTACCGTAAATCAATAGTATTGTCACAAGTAAAAATTCAATTTTGTTTTTTTGAAAAATAAATAACAATCACAACAAACAAAAAATAACTGCATAAGAATCAACTAAAATTACCTCCTCAGCAATGGTGCCAAAATTTGTTGCGATGTCATGGTCGCATAAATGAATAACCCTAGAATACAACACACAACATAATACATAGCAAGCAAGGGGTTAATCTTAAGAGAAAGATTCAAGTTAGATTTTTATGGTAGATGATATATATATTTTTTTATGGGGGTTTGGATGTTATTGATTAGTACTTAAAAGTACATTTTTATCAAGTTTTTATATCATTATTTTTGCACTTGAAGTATCAATAGCTCTTTAACTAAAGCATGTTTTATAATAATATATCTAATAATATAAGATACCTATAATTTGTGGTAAATATTCATTTTAAATACAGGCCTATCACATAAATGAAAGGATTGAATGATGAATTTAAGAACTAAATTGAAAGGACAAAGAGATAGCCAAACTTAGAAAAGAGATACCGGTGTAGTCTAAATCGAAACACTGTTTGGTAATTGGGTCATATCTGGAGATAGTATATAATTAAAAGAAAAAAAAAGAAAAAAAAATATTGATAATAAAAATGTAGATAAGTTTGGTTTCTTAGCCTCCCTAACCTAAGCAATTAAGCCCGAAGGGGTGTTTAAACACCTAATACCCTAAAGTCAACTGACTTGAGAGCTATTAGCCCAACGCTTGTTATATGGGTTGAGGAGAAAAGCCTAAGGAAATCAAACATTGCACTATCTACATATCGGTATCTGCGACCCGAGTTATTAAACTTGTAGGGGTGTCTTAACACCTAATGCTCTAAGACCAACTGGTCTGGGAGTCATTAGCTGAACACTTGTTGCATGGGTTAAAGATGCATGGTGTTTTTAAATTATATGTATATATATTTTTTTAAAAAAAGAAGAAGACAAAAATAATAATCCCAACCCAAGTTAACCTTAAACATTAAAACAAAAATTTTGTTTTCTTCCAAGAAAAGCCTCATAATTATGTGTTGATACATTAAGCATAAAAGAAAGGTTTATGAATATCTTGTTAAGAGGTATTGACCAGATATATAAATTTAATGAGAGTTTGTTTATCTAGATAGATTAATGAAAGTTCAATGATGAATACCTTCCTTTGTGGAATTTGCAAATTGTTTTTCTATTTTAACGCTTTGATTACTAGGGACTAGTAATAAGCTGGTTGGGGGGTGTGATTAGTACTTAAAAGTGTATTTTAATCATGGTTTTATATCATCATTTTGCACTTGAAGTATCAATAAGTCCTTAACTAAAGCATGTTTTATAATAATATATCTAATAATATAAGATATCTTTAATTTGTGGTAAATGTTCATTTTAAATGCAGGCCTATCACATAAATGAAAGGATTGATTGATGACTTTAAGAACTTAAATTGCAAGGGCAAAGAGATGACCAAAATTAGAAAAGAGATGTCGATGCAATCCAAACCGGAACACTGTTCGGTAAGTGGGTCATATCTGGAGCTATAGATCTCAGATTTAGGTCTACTTTATATGAATGGAAAGGTAAGACATAGGCCTACAACTTTCATATGGAGCTCAAGATCTAAAAAGGCTATTTTCAAGTCCAGATTATTGCAACAACAAAGAAGCCTGAAGCTGTCCTCCAGCCCGAGCACTGTTCAGTATTTTAGCTATATCTAGAGTTCTAGAAGTCCAAATGAGCTGAATGTTTTATACAAGAGAGCTGAGACAATTGCCTACAACTTTCATGTTTTCAAGTGGCTCCAATTTTGACGTTATCAATGACGTTTTGGGCAGACAAGAGAAGATAAGGATTGTCACCAAGTCAAGAGTTGGCTACCCGCTCATCAATTAGTCATGAAATCAATAGTTCCCAATTTTGGCCTATAAAAGGAGGCATTTGCCATGCATTTAAGCATCTTGGTTTCCAGATCAAGATCATACTTTTCCTTTCTCTCTTTGTATTTTTTGTATTGCTTATGCTTTGCTTTCATTAATATCAAGTTTATGTCTTTCATTTCCTTTCATTTTCTTAGTTAACTTTTATCTTATTTATGTTTTTATTTTGTTTATTTATTTTTCTTTGTTTCATTATGTCTAGCTAAGTTTATTATGTCAAGGTGAAAAGGCTACACTAATGGTGTAAGAATAAGTATAGTGTAAACATAATATGGACTTTAATGTTTGATACTAACATGTTTTGTATTTGTTCTCTGGTTCACTCTTTAATACTTTGCTTGTTAAATGACTAATCTTGATCTATGTTGTATAACACTTGGTACAACAAATACTTGGCACTCTCATAGCCCATACTGTATGGTATAACCGACACCTGAGCTATGAAAGGAACTTGATTTGTTGTTAACATAAGTTATAATCATGAATGCTTGACGAGATTTACAAGTATTAGAAGATTTACAAGTATTAACATTAATCGAATAAGATGACTAATGTAATCATGTTAACAATCTATCATCTGATTGGAACCTCCTTTATGTGTGGTTTCCAATTGACTAATAAAAGTTTATACTATACTTGTTTGACATACCATTAGTGGATCCTCTAACCTTGACATTTATTGTTATCGTTGTTAAATCTTTACGTTAATATTTCATCTCAAAGTTCTCATCTTCATCTTCATCTTCTTCTTTTTCTTTATTATTATTATTACTACTACTACTACTACTACTACTACTACTACTACTACTACTAATACTATTATTATTATTATTATTATTATTATTATTATTATTATTGTTGTTTAATTGTTGTTTATAATTTGTACAATTAACCTCCCTGTGGTTCATTGTTATTTATAATTTGTACAATTAACCTCCCTATGGTTTGACCCCGGTCTTGTCGGGTTATTTATTACTTCGACACTCCTGCATTTGGAAGAAGACATCAATCTTTTAGTCGTGTCACCGAGCATCAAAAGAACCATTAAGGGCTCTTCCCATCTTTAAACTCCATTTGTAGGCAAATAAGCACCCTGGAACCAATTTGAAACTGATTGCTAATTTTTAACTCCGACGCAGCTTCAATCATTCCAATCTGACTCATCAAGGTCCTTTGTAGTTGTTTCGCTCTCGCTCTTGTCATTGGACCATCTGAATCCTCTTGCATATTTGATTTACCTTTACGAGATGGATTATCATTCCCATGATGCACATCATCAGCCCCGGGTTGATAATGATTTGTCCTCAAATCATAATCGTCGTCATCATCCAAGTATGGAGTCAAGTCTTTCACATTAAAAGTAGCTGATACATTGTAATCACCAGGAAGATCTACCTTATATGAATTATGATTCACCTTCTCTATAATCCAAGATGGACCATCAGCTCTTGGCATCAACTTGGACTTGCGTTTGCTTGGAAATCTGCCCTTACTAAGATGAATCCAAACAAGATCACTAGGTTCAAACCTAACCATTTTCCGCCCTTTGTTAACTTGTTTAGCATATTTTGTTGTTTTCTCCTCAATATGTAATCGAACCTGCTCATGATGGGGATCAGCCTAACACCAAGCGTAATCATGCCAACAACCCATTAGAGGTGCCAATTGGGCCAATCACAAGAGTTAGGGCTAAAAAGCTTAAAGAAGCATTGAATGGGCTTGTTCAAAACATATGGAACAAAATGGACCTAGAGGGGCTTGGGACATTTAAGGAGCATGAAAGACAGCCTTTAATTCATTTAGTTCAGGTCCAAGAAGAGCCCAATTCATGTGGAACAAGGGGTTGATGTGTCCGGCCCAATACCAGCCTTGTTGGGCTTTCCTTTTTCTAATACTACAAGGATAAAGAGTCAGCAATTTATTCTCCTAACTAAGTAAGGAAGTTGGCCAAATCTTATTCCTAAAGAGGGGAGGACTATTTAATGCTTTTCCTCACTTAGGAAGGAAAGTAATTAAATCAGCAACAAAGGAGGAAATTTGTTTTCTTATTTGTCCAAGTTAAACAAGGAATTCCAAGCTAATCAAGGACATCAAAGGGGGCAACAACACAAATTTTCTTCTTAGTTTTTGGCCTATTATTACTTATTTGGGTCAATTGTAAGTGGGCTTCATATAAGTCCACCTAAGAGAGGTCCATTAGGGCTTCTTTAAGTTCAAATTCAGTATAAATAAAGGCATAACCCAAACATGTAAAGGTTACGCAATTTTCATATTAATAAAACTTCTTTGCTGCACTTATTGTGTGTTGGTGGGATAATCTCCCTTCCTTGGTTCTCTAAAGAACTGAAAACGACTTATCGAAGAACAACTGTCTTCGTGGCGTCATCCTTATACTTCTTGTTCGCGAATCAATATTCGATCATCCTTATACTTCTCGTTCGCGAATCAATATTCGTTGGGTGGGGGTTTCCGTTTCCAATAGTGCTGGTGCCTAGGTACAAGTTATCTTTGTGTCACACTCCTATCAAACCTGATTTACTTGGCTTTCCGGGAATTGGCATCTTTGCGTGTGGGTTGCGTGACCATGTGATCACGAGGTTCGCATCACTACCTGCCATTGAAACTGATTCTGCTTCTTATCCGCAGATTTAGAGTTCGCAGCTCCTACTTTCCTCTTACCTTCTACCTCCATTGTAAGATTATCACCATTATTAGTAGCACATATCGCTGTCGCGTGTCCAAAGACATTACAATTATTGCACTTCGACGGTATCCATTCATAATCAGCTGAAATTGTTATGAATAACCCATTTGGACAACGAATATCGTATTCCTTAACCAATGTCTTCGTAGCATCAATCTCAACACAAACTCTTGCGTAGCTAAGCCTTTGACGCAACAATGTAGTATGATCAGCATGAAGAGGAACCCCAATAGCACTCTCGCTACACAACTCAGCCCCTTAATAGTCCAATACTCGAGAGGAACATTATACAGCCTAACCCATACCGGAACTCTGACCAAATCACCTTTCAAAAATTGCATGTTCGGTTGCCAACGTTTAAGCACCAAAGGTCTGCTTGCCATGTGCCATGGAGCTCTTTCCAGCACATTAGTGGCATGATCAACAAAATCAAAAGTGAATAGGAAGAAACCATTATCTGAAGATAAAACTTCTGATAGACCGTAGGAGCCCCAGATTCTTTTGGCAATAGAATTAACAACCGGATATGGTAATTTCTGACCCACAAAATGACCAACTAGGGTGGATTTCCAAATTTCGCAGCCATCCTCAAACACATCAAGTGGAAGAGCTACTGTCACACGACCATCAGTCATAGCAGGGGGAGCAAAATGCAGATTACGAACTAGAGAAATACCAAGGGACCATGTATACCAAATCGATGAAGTCTATCTTGAGTTGTGAGTTTCTGTTGGACAGCCACCCATAGAAGAAACGAATGTCTTGGAACAGCATTCTTGAACCACACAATGTCATGCCATTCAACGATCGGATGATGAAATCTTAGTTTTTCCCAAGCTACTTTGATTGAGAATCCGTGATTTGGTGAATCCAGCCAAGCAATCTCATCCTTTTGCCCTATCATAGGATTAGAATTGGAAGGAATAGCTTCTACAAGGGGGCCCCAGCCAATAGCTTGAGTGGTAGGAATTTTCCATTCTGAGTTATTAATCAGCATATTCACCTTCGCGTTCTTTTCCATACCTGAATCATAGATGAATCTGTCGCCGTAAGAATCCGCGAGCGGGCTGTGAGGATGCCAATTGTCAAACCATAGAGAAGTTGTCCTGCCATCTCCTATGATGTACTTCATCTTCGGCCATGCTAAGGATCTGAGCTTTAGAATCTTTCTCCATGCCCAAGAGCAATTCTGTGGTGTCTTGATTGTCCAGAAATTCCTACCTCGCAACAGATTACATCTGATCCAAGTAGACCACATTGAGCCATCTGAGTCATTGCACAGGTTCCAAATGTGTTTCAACAAAGCAATCTTGTTCCATTCTGTTATCCTTTTTATTCCTAGCCCCCCCTCCTTTTTTGGAAGACATACCTGATCCCAAGCCACTTTAGCCCAGTAGTAGTCTCATATCTGAACCTGACCAAAGAAAGGATCTCATAATTTGCTCCATATTTTTTATGACTTGCCCAGGTAAGAGGAAGAGAGATGCCCAATAGACCTGGATGGAAAATAAAACTGAATTAATCAGTTGTACTCGTCCTGCATACGAGAGTGTTCTACAAGTCCAATGTCAAACTTTAGAGGTGATTCGATCCACGAGACCCTTACAATAAACAGCCTTTAGTCTGGATTTGTACATTGTATTGCAGCAAGATATAGGACGAAAATCTGTCAACCTCGTAGGATTGGCAACTTTAGGAATAAGGGAAATGGATGTAGCATTCATTTCTTTAAGCATTCTTCGACTCTGAAAGAAGGAGCTAACAGCTTTGATTACATCTTCCCCAACTATATGCCACATTCTTTTGAAGAAACCTGCGTTAAATCCATCCGGACCAGGGGCTTTGTTGTTCTTCAAACTGAACATAGCATGCTTAATCTCCTCCCTTGTTACATCTTGTGCTAATACATGTTGTTGCGTCGAAGACAGTTTCATATTTATTGCCGATTCCATCTCTTCCTCATTTAGAACCCTAGGCATCTGTTCCACTCTTAACACACGCTGGAAGTACGCAACTACTTCTGATTTAACTGCCTCATGTCCTTTGACAACCTCTCCATCGTCCCTTGTAAGTGAAAGAAGTTTATTTCTATGCTGTCTTCCATTTACTGATTTGTGAAAGTAGCCAGTATTATGATCCCCCAAGCTAAGCCACTGTATCCTTGACTTCTGTTTGAAAAAACTCTCTTCAGCCTTGACGATAGAAGCGTAGTTACGTACAACATCCCTTTCTCGCATACACAAAGTTGGATTCCCATGCGCTGTATGTAGAGCCTGTTGAGCCTGTTGAGCCTTATCCATTTCATCTTTTGCATCTTTGACTCTATCTGAAATGTTGGAGAAGTGAGTCATATTGAAAAGTTTCAATTCCCATTTTAGTTTTCTTAGCTTGTAACACAGCTGATACATTGGACACCCCCCAAATTGTGTTCCCATACTTTCCTCACCAAGGGCATGAACTCGTCATGGTCCATCCACATATCAAAGAATCTGAATGGTTTCTTTATATTCTGATCATCACCAGTAACCTTTACCACCATAGGAGAATGGTCTGACATACCCGATGGCAAAAATCTTGCTTCCGAAAATGGGAAGTTCAGATTCCATTTCTCATTGACAAGCACTCTATCTAGTTTCTGCATAATCAGATTCTCAGGACATTGATTCGACCAAGTATAATGCAGGCCTGAATATCGAAGATCATCCACTTTCGCTTCTTGAATACATGTTTCCAATCTGTCCATATGACCAGCCCACGAAGTAGACCCTCCTAACCTGTCTGATTGGTAGCGGATAGCATTAAACTCGCCCATAAGAATCCATGGGCTGGACTCCCATCCATCACTACGACTCACTATATCAGACCATAAGGCCTCACGTAAGGAAGCGTTATTGCCTCCGTAAATAATTGAAGCATTGAAACAGATATTGGTAGCTAATATAGTGACAGAAACATGAATAGCCTGGTCTGACCTTCCGAGGACATCAACCTTCACCACATCAGCATTCCAACAAACCCAAATACGACCACGACAAGAGAAATCAAAATTATACAAGAAGGACCAATTACGCAGAAGAAGTTGAGAAACATTATATTTATTCTTGTCTCTAACCCGAGTTTCAACCAAACCAAAAAGGAGTCATCCTCTCTTGATGGAGCTGACGCAATGCTGAATGCTTTATGGGATCATTCAAACCTCTAACATTCCAACATCCAATAATCATAAGAAAATAGAGAGGACTGCAAACAGCAACACAAAGATTACCTC